>NW_028301536.1:15467500-15580000 GCF_042242905.1 Orbicella faveolata | reverse complement strand
TAAACAATCGGGCGGTTTCTGTCGGTAGCAGTGTTTCTGATACCTGCAGGAAGTTTTAGACGCTCACAAGGCTTGAAAAGTTCATTCATAAGTCCCAGAATGAAGAAGGCCAAGATATGCTGTCGAAAACGAATGGGAAGATCGAGTTATTCTGAGCAGTGCATTCTGAAGCATTAGTATTTTCTTTCACCGAAAGACCGTTGGTTTGGGCCAGTTTGAAGCTGACTTTCTGTCTTTTCTATATGCGTTGACGTTTCGCTACAAAAGTTGGAAAATCTCCCTCATCAAGTTGTGGCTCCACGATACTAAAATACCTTTTTGAGGGCTGTGACAATCATTTTTCCGGAAAAGAATTACAGTAGTGAAGTTCACTGACTGTGTAGTTTTGCCCTGGGTTTGAGACGACGAATGAATCGGTAAACGCGCGCATCGCCGGATGTAAATAGACGACTTCCGCTTGAATAATATTTTTTTTCTTCAATATTCGTGAGCCATATAATAAACAACTTAATAACCTCGACCGTTCGGTCGTTACGGGAAAATCTCAAACCTCGGCCTACAGTATTGACCGCGCTGTCGCTCGGTCAATACGGCAAGACCTCAGTTTGAGATTTTCCCGTAACGACCTCACTCTCGGTTATTAAGTAGTTAGTAATTGGCTAAAATGCGGCCCTCTTGCCCTCTCAGGATTACTGGCTGTCCTCCATGAAAAATGTGTGTTCTTTGTGTCACATAATAGTTCCTTTAGTGTGAGCCAGCTCGAGAGCCAATGGCTACTCGGGTTACCACACACATAACTTTTTAGTCTATCCCTAACCATACGTAACAAATATGTTTTTTCTATATTTATATTACTATTTTATAAACAACGAAAAAAAGAAGTGGTTTCACACAATCGTAGCAGTGCTCGATACAAATACATGCAGAGCGAAATCCAAATTGAGATAGAAACTACAATTACTCGAGTTTCGTGCTTAAAGCGATCATCATTCATCTTAATTTGTAATACTAACTACTGTAATGTAAACTCTGTTAATAGTACCCAATAAATAGGTGAAAGTTGAAAGATATGGAAGAATATAAAGGTAAAAAAAATAAATAAATATATCTTTCTTGATCAAGCTCGTTCAGTTAAGACGGCTGGATATGCACTTTGTTCTTTTTGTGATAGAACACGTCAACTAAACACGCAGAAAAGAACTTGGCTAAATATCCAGCCGTTTGAAATCACGCATGGTCAACACATGTTACATCCACATGTCTTTCCAACTTTGTTGTAGGGTACAGCAGCCGCTCGGGATTCGCCGTCTACAACAGCTGTAGATGCTGTGGCCCTGGGAGAAAGCGTGCTTTACGAATCCTACTTCGTGTGCATCACTATTTCTGGTCAAGCAACACTGATCGAGTATGGTAAGAGTGTGGGAACAAAGGACGGTGGAATCGTCTACCTCAACATGATTGACAGGAGCAGAAACTTCGACATTAGATTCTATGCTTTTGGAAATAAGGACGAGCCAGCAAACATTATGGACGCTCATATCGTGTCACACAAGCGAACGGAAGTCACGTGCAAGGGAGACACAATGAAAGACGCGATCGAGAATTTGTGCGCGAAAAATTGTCACAAACATTGTAATGCTGTAGCAGGTCAGTGTTTTAATTTGGTTAGTAAAATTACTCCGAGCTGGGAATTTTAAGACCACATTTGCTTTTGGAAAATAAGTTCAAAAAAGAAATACGTTTGCTCATTCGAGTGAGGAAAGTAATTTGCATTCTCGACACTTTCTCATGTACATGTAATAAGACCGAGACGCGTCGCAACTCTCTCAGACAAGTTTTCCCGTGCTTAGCGCACGTGCGTCGCCGATTGCATGTGTTTACTTTGTTGTTTGGTTCACTGGATTTGCTGTGATCTTTCTTAGGGTATTAAGAGCGATTAATTTTGTTTTGGTTTTACGAGTCTAATTTGAAAAACCATTGCAAGATATGAATTCGCCTTCACACTTGAGTTTGGCGCAAATCGAGCCCCATGATGGTGGCTCGTTAGCTGTGTACTCAAGACCTTCCCCCCCCCCCCCCCCCTTCCCCCGCCCCCTGAAAAATCTATTCCAGAGGTACAGGTTGTCTTTCGCGGGCATTGCATTTCATTTGTTGGAGAAAGCAAAAACACTTGGCTAGCACTGGGTGGCCAAACACTGAGCAACTTGAGACGCCAATTTTATTTCAATCGATGTACCCAAGTCGTCAGGTTAATTTTCCACGCGTCTGCTGACGACTCCGTTTAATCTTTGGAGTGAGCTCTCCGTTTAATCTTTGGAGTGAGCGGTGATTGGTTCCTTGCGTTAATTAGCCACATTCTGACTGGCCAGAATTTAGTTTTACAGCGGTCATCGATTACTTCCCCTTACCGCTTCGCACGAAATCGAGCTTCAATAAGAAATAACAGTTCGTTTACTTCGTAGGCTGCAAAGCACCGAACAGTGATGAACAGTGCTATGTTTGTCGAGTTGTGAAGAAAGCAGGCACGGAGCAATGTCTTGACGAATGTCCATCAACGTCTATGATAAACAAAAACAAGGAGTGTGTTGGTGAGTACAAGAAAGGAACCACGACGGGTTAAATCTGATGTGACATTGTGCGCAGTGCAATTTGTGCACTCTTCTATCTTGGGCTGGACCTTGTTGTGGTGTAGAAGCTTGCGTGGCTCAATGATCTCGATCAAGGGCTGTGATGACCGGGGTGCATACCCCTGGCAGGTTCAGCTATGCCAGAGAGGTCTTCAGTGAGAGTCCTGACAGAAGCAGCCCAGCAGTTTCTTGATCCCCTCCGTTAAAAAGTCAATCCGCTACAGAAACTACTTCAGTGCGCAGTACACTAGCTGTGCCGAAATGACACCACAATAACCATTTCCTCTTTACCTATTTAACACCTCTGTACCCTGTATCCTTGCCAATTTTAGAATCCTACGATGCAAAGGTGGAGTTCGGTTGGCTCTTGAGCAGAGAAATCTCAGTCGAAGACGAACTTAGTACCTGCATGTGGTTGAAGTTGGGAGAGGGAAACTGGAATGAAGACAGTGATTTCGTTTGGCCGGTTTGGTTAGAAATGAATGGCATGAATATGCTCACCTCTGTAAGAGGAGAAGCTGATGGCCTTTTCTTGCTGTATACACACGGTGGCATCAATGAAAAGTAAGCCATTTTTGGATATTTTAGGAGGCGATCGTTTTCCTCTAAAAAATTACGAGGAAGGGCGCAAGTCTTTTACCATTTGTAATCGCGATGAAGGCCTAATGAATTTTTACGTAATCAGTGTAAAAATGTCCTGATTGATCTGATGTGGTTTATTTATAAAGTGTAACGTTTGCAAATCGTTGAACTAACAGGCTTTGCATTTTATCGGTTGTGCTGACTCAGCCTGATGTTTGTTCAGGAGAATGGGCGGCTACACACACGCTAGGATTTTTTCGTGTGTGATTGTTTAGTAACGTTTGCTATCTGAAAAACTGGAATATATACTGCCGTTAACTACTTCTATTATTTTGTTTTGTGTGTGTGTGTGCAGACGAAACGTGGATTTGTTCAAAGACAAAGCATGGCACCAAGTGTGTATGTCATGGTCAACTAAAACGGCTGCCTGGTCTATTTACATCGACGGTAAGAGGGATACATACGGAACGTACAACGACTTCCTGGGACGAAGGCTGGGTACCTTGAAGATTATAAATTCCAAATCGCTAAACAAAATGCTCATGACACAAGTCAACCTCTGGGACCGCGTCCTCAATAATCAAGAAATCGAAGCCATCTCGAAATCGTGCAACAACGGAATAGGAAGCTTACTGTCCTGGGCTGATTTGTACGATGTAGCTAAGAAAAGTCGATACATCAAACCCTCCTCATGCCAAGCCACTCCAGAAGCTGTGTCCACTACTGTCACACCACCCCCGACAACAGTGACAACTACACAGGCAGTGACTACAAAGGCACCAGCACAGGAGAACCGAAGATTCAACTCAAACTATGGGATGTGACGAGAGGCAAAGGGATACGACAACAATGCGATGACGTTCATACGGGTGCCAGTGAAGTGATATTTATAACATAACTAAAGCAAAGCGCGCGCTCTGATTGGTTAATTTAGCGTCTACTATTTGCCCATGGGTGTACGCTGCTGACGTGTGTGCTAATGTTTACAAAGCAAATCTTTTGGTGTTCAGTCGGTTGTCATGAATGAATTTTCGCGCGCTTGTTTTCTCTTGTCATGTAAGACTACACGAAAAATTTTTTCTGATGTAGCTCAATAAAAGGACTTCTGTTGTTCAATGTCTCAATGTTATGTTATAAAACAAATGGTAAACGCCATAGTGTGTACTATTGAGTTATGGATGCACTTGGGAGGTTTGCTAAGCACTCAAGAAGCTAGAGTCGCACGAGGCTATCGCCTCGTGCGACTCTTACGCTTCTTTCGTGCTTAGCAACCTCCCGCGTGTATCCATAACTCAATAGTACACGCTATGGCGTTTACCATTTGTTAAATAGTACTGGACTGATGTGGGCTGTGTATTCAATGATTATGCATGTAATAAAGGTACCACTAAAGTTTGATGGCAATAGACAAGATAACACTCTGAGAATTCACAAAACGGCAATTAGTGCTACAAACAAATGCCATTGCTATCCTAATTATCTGACGAATTCCCATTTCAGTGAATGGATAATGATGTCAAGTGATAAGACACAAATAAAAATTTCGATTTATGACTATACCCAGGTATTAATTATAGTAGCGAGTGTCAAGATAAGTGATTTAGGGCTGTTGCTATAAGATCGGGTAAAAGCAAGAAGGCGTCACAAAAAGGATTTTATTGGATCGTCAACTGAAAGTGAAAAACCAAGTATAAAACACTTAAAAACAACAGCCTTACATGGTTGGAAAAAGCAACATTATTCACTTTTCCATACTTCCTTCTGTGTAATAATTTATCGAAACAGAATGTCTCAGTTTCGAACAGGGAGTAGAATGTTATATTGAAGAGAATAAAAAAGAGAATAAAACACTGATTTCAGCCTGAGAGAAAGCAACATGTATTTGAAAACCCGTTCGACCGAACATATTCAGGCTAGCTTCGCTGAATGAACTAGATCCAACAAGCAAATGTTGTGATTGAGGTCACTCAGTTTTGAAGCCTAAAGGTACTATAGTAAAATATCACACCAAACTAACGGCAACAGTAGATCGTACATTTCTCTCTCTTAGAGTTTTTAGTACTTTTTAAAAATTCAGTTAAAGAATCCACAATCGACCTCATCGCCTGATGACGACTAATAGTATAACAGTCGAAACGTCGCGATCTACATCTCAAAGTGACTCCATCACGAGACAAACGAGTGAAAATTCATCTATCCTATCTTACACCACGATGAATAATGTACACATCTTTAATGGCAGAGAATCAGACTAGTTCTGACACTACATGTAGGTTAGTTTACGAAGGTCCAGCAGAAAATGGGAAAACAGATCAAGACGACATTCCAAGGAAAGCTTCTCGTTGGCTACTACAGACGTTCTCATTTCACTGTAAACAAACATAGTTTCATCCAGCAAGAGCCGAAGTTTTAAATCTTAAAAGAGCCATTACAAGGTATATTAGATAATTATAGTGGAAACCTAAACCAGGTCTACCAAGGTTAATAAAAATCACTAAATAGGTAGCAATAAAACAAAATTAGAAAATGACAAACTTGAAAAACTTAGGTTAATTGTTTTCAAGGCACTACAACCTTGACATAGCTCGAATGGCAAATAACGCTTGACGCTTCGACGCGCCTTAGTTGTAATAACAGATGATGATGATAAAGCCTAACGTTTGTCAGATACTTCATATAAGCGGTTCTACCCTGTACCGCTTTAACGATGTTACTGTTCAAAGCACCTTCCCGGGATACTCTACAGGTGTCGAAAAACAGGTCGAAAACAGTGTTACTCGTTTTAGTGAGGTAATTAGAAATTTTGTGGGTGTAATTCTTGTCCTTATATCCCAAAGCGTCTTTCTGAACAAGGAGTACATTCAGTTTTCAGTATGTTTTGGTGAAAACAGGGCACATGTTGGTGAACACAGGACACCGAAACATCTTGTAAATGGACACTTTTGGGGCCAGAACAAGTGTCTGGCAGTTAGGAGAGGTGTCTGCTTTTTGTTTATCGGTTACAATTGTCTTGTTCGCAAGTGGCTAGGACCACGATACTTAAGTGTCCGTTAGCAGAGGTTCAAATACAACTGTATATTGCTTTCGGGTTACTAGAAAAAACGACTTGTTCATTCAAAGCAGGTTCAACAGGAAGTTCTCTGCAGGTAGTCGACAAGTGGTTTCATTGAAATTACCTAATTTGAAAGCTTTAACAGGCTTCGAGCTCCAAGGGAGGAACCAGTTTCTGACTTGTCACCACAACGCAAACAGCTGAACCAAGAAAAAAGATGAAGGCGCTACTGTTGGGGGTGTTGGTGTTTGTCTCTTGTGGTAAGTGTTAAAGATTGCTGCTTGTTTAAATTTCGTCCATTGTCCGTTATAATTGAGACACAATGTAAGTGCTGTTTTTTTGTATATCAGTTGTTTTGCTTTGTTCGTTATGACTGAAACAATGACTACTCACAATCCACCAGTCGCGTTTTGTTTGAACAGTGCCGAGCATTAAAGCTAACCCGCAAGATATTTAAAACTAAAAGTATTCATTTCATTATGTCTGCGCTCAAAGTTTCGGAAAAGCTCGAATGTTCTCATTATATTATAGAAAATTATATTGAACAACAAAACGTTACGAAACAAAACTTTCAGATGAAAACTTCTGGAATAGGAAATCTGGATGGCTTTAGGTACATCTTTGCTTACAGAGAAACGTTCTGGAAATGTAAAAAAAACAAACAAACAAACAAAAAAAATCCCCAGTCGGTGAATGGCCCTTTTAACAAAATCATTTTTTTTTTCATTTATAAGAAATTGAGGAATTCAATTAACACTTAATAAGAGCAAAACATGATCACACCTTTTCCAAGCTAAGCTTCATCGAGGGGACCAGATTTGCTTAACGAATCAAATTAAGACCTCAGATGTTTTCCTCTGATTTTTTTAGGCGTTGATGGTTGAAATAAAGCGGATTTGATGTTTTCAGTTCCTTAACGTTTCCACTGAATATTTTCTTTGGTTTTATCTTGTTTTCTTTTTTCATAGTGCTTGCTCATCCACGCGTTAAAAAGCTGACAGATCGCACGGGGCAGGAACCTGCAAGGACACAACCTTCTGCGGGCCATGTGCCTTTGATCCAACGCAATTCAAGGGTTGGTGCTGGTAAGTTTCAGTGACTTCCTCAAACTCCGGCCCTCTCCATGAACTGAATATCTTGCCCAACTTAGGTCGTGCCGGACCATTCCACGAATATATTCAGAAGCTAAAATGTAAATATATTACATGTAATACTTTGCGCTAAGAGGAGACGGCGTGGCCTTGTGGGAAGGGCGCGGGAGTTGTAATCCGGAGGTCCTGGGATTCAAATCCTCCTCCCTGTTGCCAAATGGATTTCTGTTCGGTGGTCCCGAATTAAGCTCCTCCACGTCTTGTCAATGAAAAACTGATCAGCCTCCAGCCAGTGGCGATTTTTAACAAGTTTAAATTTCTGTTTGCAGTATTGTTTTTCGATTAGCAGTGTCCCCAGTTAACACAACAATGCTAAATATCCCTCAGTTATAAAGTGACTTATTTGTATTAGTCACTCAAAGAAGTTCTGTCTACTATCTTGTTTACTCAACATGTGACCGGATCTTACGATTTGGACATCAGGAAAAGTCTTGTTAAGGCGGACACTGCAAATCATTTCAATTTTGTGTAACTCTTCTGTTCGCAAACCACATACTAGTGGATCTGTAAGGTGTCTCGCTAGCCTAGAAAATCCATTCATGCCCATAACTTCAAAATGAACGCAAGGTAAATTGTATAATTGACGAGAGAGAAGTGCCTTCATTTTTTAACATAATGACTTCTGATCAATGACGCACCCCACTCAGCCAGCGAGGGACTCCCATGGCCCAACTTTTTCTACTTTGCGTTCTTTAGAATCTTACCATAATAGCACCAAGGCCCCTAAGAGGGAAGAAATTTTTGCGTCAAGAGATGCGCGTGCCTCCAAGCGTGGTGCATTTGCTGCGCTGCTGGCTGACCCCAAGGTTCAAGAAGCAGTAGTTGATAAAGGAATCGAAGTGGCAGGAAAGTTGGTGGACAAACAACTGCAGATCATCGATGACGCCCAGCAAAAGGCTGCAGATTTTCTTAAGAAAGAGGCAAGTATAAAGAAGCTTCTTTGTGATAGTGCACCTGGAGAGCTTTAAAAGTACATGGATTCGATTGAGCTGTTTTACGCCGTTCCAGCGCACACTTACTTGGCATTGTGTTCCTGGTGTGAACCTCATATAGGGTACCTAAATTGTATCAGCTAAACTTCCAGTGCCTAAATGCCCAGCAAAACGAAAAACAAATTCTATGCTTGATGTTCAACTTCCAATGTTACAGAAATGAAATAAAGCTGAACCGTTCACGCCATTCTTTTTGTTTGTTTTTCCCTTGAACAGGTTTAAGACCCTTGGCGGCGCACACCTACCTGACACCCCGGGGTGTCTAGTCCTATTAAATGAACTAATAGTCATAACGTAAATAAATAAATCATCACGTTGCTCTTCATTTCACGTTTCTGAGTCACCAGTCACGTGTCAACGGAACAAACAGATCCTCTATTTCTTAACCTTGTCTAACAGACTGCGAGTTCACACTTTTGTCCATAACGTGTCATTTCGGTCCTTTGATAGATTAAGCTAGACATTACACCCGACAAAGGATGGGAAAGCGAAGATATGTTTGTACCCCCTGGATATCACATCGGCGCAAGCGTTACAGGAGGGGACAAATCTCCAAAAGAAGTAGGAGAAATTCCTTACGTCTTTCCCGCAGGCCTTGGGACCGCGTTGATGAACGGTTGCTGGGGAACTGATTACAAGGAGACAGATCCTTGTTATTCAGCTAAATGGAAGTCAAGCGTCTGCCAGGTGAGAAATTAAACGTAATTCAGATGTTGACATTAGTAGAGTAGAGCAGAGCAGAGCAGAGCAGAGCAGAGCAGAGCAGAGCAGAGCAGAGCAGAGCAGAGCAGAGCAGAGCAGAGCAGAGCAGAGCAGAGCAGAGCAGAGCAGAGCAGAGCAGAGCAGAGCAGAACAGAGCAGAGCAGAGTAGAGTAGAGAAGAGTGGAGTAGAGTATTTTAGACATATACATCTCAATGTAGTTAAACCCAAATTCAGCCAATAGCCAGCTTGTAACAAAACCAAACGCAGTCTCCTTGACCTGCGGCTAATCCATCCCGGCTGTTGTTAAAGAAGCCCCATAAAACCTAATTTAACTTTAAACATGTATCGTCCTAGTCAGACTTCATTAAATTCATCGGCTCTGTTTTCTTACACAGGATATGATCGATGGAGCAGCTTTTATGGGAGTCGGGTTCGATGCCCGAGGAAAGTACAGTCCGGAGTCCAGAAAAATTAGCATTGTACAGAGGAACTGCGCTAACAAGGCAACGTACGGTTACCATTTCCTCTTCACTTAACATATCCATTATAGTTTGTTTTTGATATACCGTTAGATGATTTCTTGCAATTGATATTTCCAAAATATTTTATGGTACTGTTGTGGTTGTCTGGTTTAATCTCTAAGTATTGTTAATTTACCTGCAGTAGTCGCAATTACCAACTAGATCGGAGACACCGTAAGTTTATACTAACGTCATCACTGTGACCCTGCTGTTTTTGAATTGGATCTAAAATTCCTCTCCAGCAATCTCGTTCCCAGAGCCCACGTGTCTTTTGGTCAGCGCCAAGACGCGGAGCTCCGTGTCTTGAGCGCTGACCAAAAGACACGTGAGCTCTGGGAACGAGATTGCCTCCCCAGGGGAAAAAGTGAAGCATGCGCAGAGTGACGCGTGTTTCTCTCTTCTATGAACCTGCGTGATAATACGTCACCGTAAAGCGTTGGAAAAATTCTTGCATTCCAATATGAAGTTCCTTATTAACGAATGCTCTTGTTTTTAGGTATGATGGCCTGGATGTTCCTGACACCATGAACGTCCACGGTATTTACGACACTTCTGCTTCAATGATGACTTATGAGAGTCGTGAGGAATATCAGAAACAGTTACAGCAAGAGGCAGGCGTCTCTGGCTCCTACTTTGGTTTCTCTGCTGGAGTGAAAGAGGCCTGGGGAGAGTCTACAGCCTCCTCACGTCAAAAGTATATGGCAGTGATGGATGTTGACGTTGATCGGTAAGTGAAATCCTAATCCTCCGTAGGAAAAAAGATGGCGGCTGTACATTTTACAACAATACCGTGCGAACCCTACACAGCCCAAAAAGTACAAGGAAAGCCATATTTTTGCAATATTTGTCCCAGTGCTAACGACATAGTGCATGGTAGGTTGAAGATGTTAGAGCTTTTCTGTAGGTTTTTATGAGTGTTGTTAACGTTTTCGTGCGCTAAGAACTTTGGGACATGTACCAGTCGCCATTTTTTTTTCCTACGAAGGATTGTAGCCATTCCATGTGGTGGAACGTACATGCACTAAAGAGAAACACGCAGGAAATTTTCCACTCCAGGAATTGTTTTCGTTCTTTCTTTTTGTTTTATCTTTCTTTTTGTTTTCATTTCCTTCGTGGGGTAGCTGAAATTTAGCCTGTCGCTTGCTGCGTTTGATAATCCTAATGTCAGGTGCTAGTTTCTTCCTTTAGATGTCCTCCTTCCCGATTACACAACATATATGTGCGCTGTCGTAGTCCCAAATTTTGCAAGGAACTTCTCTTCACCAGCAGCGAAACGCACCAGCCTTTAATTACTGGGATGGGGGACCACTACCTTAAGCAGTATAAACCTTTGAAGCTATATAGAGACCTTTAGATTAAATAAAGAACGCAAGATCTAAGTATGTCATTCCTGCGAGAGTTCATGAGTCTACCAACGTCCTACTTTTCAGCAGGCGGACCTTTGAAATTCCGTTAAGTATCAGTCTTGAATTTCTCCTTACAGTAGCCGGTTCTTTCGCTTGTCACCATTATAATGTTGGAAAATTTCATTTCATAAGCATCTTACGAAATAACGTGAAAAGATTTGTAAAGTTTCAATGTATAGTGGAATGTGTCGAGTGAGTAAACTGTAATGAATGAATTGTATATAGAGTGACTGAAGCATACAATTATAGTATCGAGTGTTTTCAAAAGTGTGAAGTATAAAGTGCTTTGTTTAAAGGGTAAGTGTAATATTGCTAATAAATTATGTTAAATTAAGATCTTCGATCCGCTCGCAATTTGATTTAGAACATGACAGTTTCCATGAAAAATCCATGCAAAACTACATTTACGTGGTAATTCACTGCGTTCTAACGAAAGCTAATTATTCTACCCTTTGATAACTCGCAAACAAACAAACAAACATACATAAAAGGCAAATAAACAAACAGACAATGTTATTCGACAAGGTGGTTTAACCATACAAGTTTAGCTGCTATGCACGAAGTATTCGATGTAACTTGGGAATGATAACAGTATGACATATGTGTGGCTATAAAAGGACTGACCAGTTTTACAGTTTCCTTGATGTCACTACAACAAGCTGAATCGTTAATTTGACTTTAATTATGTACTTTTTAGAAAACTATATTCAACGCTGGGGAACTCACTTCATTAAATCCGCAAAGTTTGGAGGTCAATTGGAGATCCGTAAGACAATGGACGCTGAAGAAGCTAAAAGTAAAAAGGAATTTGAAATTCAAATGGAAATGGAATTTAAGACATTGTTTGCCAGTGTTGGAGCCAAGGCGTCTGCACAGGAAGGCGAGAGCAGCAGAAAACAATCGAAGACCACATCGACTTCAGTGGTAGCTCACGGAGGAAGTCAAGACATTGCATCTATTCTGTCAGATGTGTACTCACCAACTTTCAAGACGGAATTCAAAGAATGGCTCAAGACAATTCCAACCTATCCAAAGGCTTTTAGGTTCCAAATGGGCTCCATTACGGACCTTCTTAATTTCCGTGCAAACGACTTGTTCCAAGAGGAGACTGTGAACTGGGGCTGTGAAGGGAATGCCGCTCATTTACAGACTAAAGAGAAGGAAGGCAAAACCCTCAAGTACTATGAAGTTACAGACACTGATGGAAAAACGACGAGATATTACTGTAAGTATGACAGTCGCCAAGCACTGGAAGATGCCATTCAAATGCGCAGGAGGAGCTTAAAGAGAGCTATTGAAATCTACATGGAAGAGGTATGAGAAAATAGTTTTAGTCTGTTGTTTTCATAAGCTCTAGCAGTTTGAATATACGCATGATATGAAACCCGCAAAAATCGTTCGATTCTGTTATGATAGCTTTTGTAGTCCAGTCACAATCATTATCGCTACTATCCCTAAAATCTTTCTTCTGTTTAGGATTTTATTTAGTTGTTCAGGAACCACTTCGTTGCCTGAAAGGTTTTGTGCAAACTTCATCTTTCCTCTACCCAAACTATGACAAACAGCGTGTAACTTTGCCGTTAGCTGTACAGACATCAACCTGATGAAACGAGATTATAACATCAAAAAAGAAAAGAATTCTGGAATTCCTGGTCGGTGCTAATAGGCCCTTTCCGAGTTGCCTCTCTGTCAAAACGAGTCTTCGTGCGAAACCAATCATAGGAAAATGTGTTCCGCCTACAGGTTCATGCTCATCCAAATCAAACTCATTTTCATATAAAAGGTTTCGCACGAGGACACCGTTTTGAAACAGAGGCACCAGGTAACTCGGAAATGGCCCATTGATAACAACATTATATGTGGAGGGCCCCTCCTATGCTAGGTTCGACCCCTTTATGGAAAACACTCTCGACTGGTGTTTTACTGTCCATAACTTTATCAGCATATTTTTGTTCACTGGGATGTCTTTTCTTTAGGGTGCAATGTCCATCTCAGATATTGAGTTGAATGCATGCACGAAAAAGGATCAATCATTCAACGACAATCCACGAAGCCATTTCTGGCGCCGTAAGGACATTCCATCGTGGGGAACAATTACCAAGCACAGCAAAGAGTTCAAGGTTTCTTTCGACATGTTAGACAATCTGCCAAATGCCTACCTTGAAGGGCTCGACATCGGGCACGACATGAATAGGCTTGTGCGATACTACAAGAAGAAGTGGTACACTAGTGACCGAGACGGTTCATTCCACTTGTACGGCGGGTTCGACAATGGGAATAGTGGCAACACGTCCCAAAGGAAAATCTCAATCCTTGGTCTTGTGCTCACTTTTCGGGAGGCTGACGGAAGTCTCGTTCTTTCCAAAAGTGACTTCAAGGCGAGCAAGAAGTTCTTCCCAACTCTTTCTGAAGAATTGATGGGAACTGAGTTAGCCCGAGTGGATATACCATCTGAGAAATCCGACAAGAGAACAACAGAGGCAGCCGAACCTCAGCCAACGTCAGGGCAGCCTTGCCAAATTAAATGGTCCAATGCTCTTCGGTTTGATCCGACGGACACCAATGGCAAGTGCTTGCATTTCACCGCTTCAACGGCGGGAATTATCTATGTTGTGTTTGCAGCTTTACCTAAGGATTCAGACACGCGGTATTATGTGGAAATATCTCCAGAAAGGGTTGCTATTCTCAAGGTGATCATTTACGTGATTGCAATTTTAGAGAGCGAATGTAAAATTTGTTAATTTACACTTCTTATGTACACGATGCACTAAAGGTAATCCAAGTTTGCCTAGAACTGACTGTCCACAACTGTAAAATGATTAATAACTACTCTGCTGATATTTTGAGTGTATATGTTATTCGGTTTTACGAGTGGTGCTGTTCCGCAAATATTTAACGGTGTTGTATTTTTTTTGTAGGGTACTACTTTAAAGACATCTACGACGAATTCCAACGCCCGGGCCCTCGGTGACGCTTCCCTTTACCAGTCATACTTTGTATGCATTACGGAGTCTGAACAGAGCACACTTATTGAGTATGGGAAAAGTCTGGGGACCTCAGACAGCGGAGATATCTATCTGAACATGATTGATATTGAGGATCCTATTAATGCACGTTTCTATGCGTTCGGTAACGATGAAAACCCCGCTAAGGTGATGGATGCTCATCTAGTTTCACGTCAACTAACGAGAGCAGAATGCAAAGGAGATACCGTCAGGGACATGGAAACAAATCTCTGCGTTCAGAAATGTCATAAAGATTGCGATCCCTTAGCTGGTAATACTGAAAGGGCACTATCATAATAACATGACTTGGAAACGATAAAAGTTAATCTGTGAAAAAGTAAATATATATAGTGAGAAACGTTTTGTTTTTTTCATTCTGCAGGTTGCAAATCCTCTGCTGACAGCCCTGACTTATCCGATGGATGTAACGCTTGCAGAGTTGCTCTTGATGTTGAGAACAGTAAATGCATTCCTGAATGTCCAGAACACAAAACACTGACCAAGGACAAGAAGTGTGTCCGTAAGTAAAACTTCTTAATTTTCTGGGAAAATAAGAAATACGCTGATGCCTGTAATGGACCTACTGTATAAAAGATTGAACTCCGCGCATGTGCCTTAGTGTACCAGCAGGTGCCTCTTATCAAACGTACAACTTTTGAGTGGTGAATAACTACGTGCCCCTATGTTTGCTTTGAAATAATGATTGCAAGTCAATACGACGTCCATCAAGATTCTAAACTAAAGCTACTTAAATGATCGATCCTACGACCTCCACTGTCTACACCAACCACCCATGCAATCAACCAATTCATTCTAGTTTTTGTAATGCTGGCCCGGCGACATGTGTGGGTTGATTTTGTTGTTGGTTATCGCTTTGCTCCGAGGGTATTTCTCCGGGTTCTCCAATTTTCCTCCCTCCACAAAACCAACATCTCTAAATATTGTATTTTTTAAATTTAAGAACGGACCTCGAGCTTAATTTCTTGATTTTCATGCTTGACTCAAGGCGTAGGTAGCTTCAAATCAACATCTCATATGCTTATAAGGAACTGACGTAAAGGGACCCTGACCACAGTAGCAAAAATATGTGGTAGTTAAGCAGTAAATTTGATATGGTATTAAGAAAGTAACAAATTGCGCTGAGACGTACAGAAACATACATACAGACAAAGGAAGAGACTAAAAGAATGGCGACAAGAAAACACTGAAAACAAATTAGCCTGTGTAACTGGTGAGATTCCTCTCACGACTACCTTGCTACGGAAGTCTCGAGCGAGAGGGGCAAAACAGATGAGTGGGTACACACGCTCGCTAAATCTTGTCTGCCATGCATTCTAAAAGCAGAAGAAGGAAACATATGTTAAATTTATTAAAACAGGCTAAAAAGTACCATTTCTTTTCTTTTTAGCAACATTTGATGCAAGAGACACAGTGGAGTTTTACAACTTCCCTTCCATATCGGAATTTACAATGTGTTTTTGGATTAAGCTGGACGAGTCATGGACGGGTGGAAACCCAATCCCTCTCTATTACCGTCAGAAAGACACACAGATAGTGATTTTATTGTATCTAGAAAGTGGAGAAATTCAGTTTGTGTTTCAAGTGACACCAGAATTTCAACAAGGCCATGAAGACCAACGGTAAGCATTAGTCCAACGCCAACGGTAAGAATTAGTTTAACGAGTGTCGTCCACTACAATAAGTTAAGGTAAAGTCTGCATACGAGTCAAGTGGCCAACCAGACCGGAGCTTATCCCGGTTTCCTTAGCACAGAGCGACTAGGAGTATTTCTACTCCCCCCTGGATGGGATGCTAGTCCATCACAGGGTTACCCCCGGCATTAAATTCGCCGGTACCCATTTATACACCTGGGTGGAGAGAGGCACTGTGAGAGTAAAGTGTCTTGCCCAAGAACACAACACAATGTCCCCGGCCAGGGCTCGAACCCGGACCGCTCGATCCGAAGACGAGCGCACTAACCATGAGGCCACTGGGCCTCCCGTCCACTACAGTACAAGTGCTTTAAGACGTTCTTTTATTTGCAGCGAGTAACTCAAGTTCACACCCTACTGCATGGCTGTGTTCAAATTTAGCCGCTGCCAGCTTCTATTCGGACAACAAATGCAAAACTTGACAGCTATTCCTCTTCCAGTTTAAGCACTTTGATTGGGCCGGTTAAACAACAGCAACCTGATAGTTGTCAGAAGATTGAATGAAAACTTTGTCAAGTGGCAAGGCGCGGCATTCAGCGCTGTAACACGAAAAATTGTTTTTTCATTACAGGATGACGCTAAACCAGCTAAGGGACTACCGGTGGCATCAAATTTGCGCGACTTGGTCTGGTTTTAATGGAGTAGTCCGCTATTATTTAGACGCGACGGAAATTTTATCAGACAGAAACCCAACCAGAGGAGAACTTCGAGGAGGGCAAAAATTGAGTATCGGCGGCGGCCAATACCTGTTGACAGAATTCAATGTGTGGAATCGAGTCCTTAGTGAGCAAGACATAGCAAACAACGCAAAGAAGTGCGACGGAGGGAAAGGAAACGTGATACAATGGCACCAAGGATTTGAATACCTAACTAATAATAAGAAAACGTACAACAGCCCTTCGGTCTGTGAAGCTCCAGCCAAAGTAGCCGCCGCGGAAGCAGTCACACCTCCGACCAGTGAAGGTTCCGGTTAATTAAAGTAAAATATATTCTATATCTCACTCAAAGAGCGTAATTATCTGACCTCCAGCTAATAGCAACTGTGAAACGACACAAAATGTCTTCCATTGAACCAATAAAGTTGTTTCTGGGTCAAGTTGCTGAGTTAGAAATCTTGGTCGTTTAAATAAGCCATTTCCGAGTTGCCTTTTGCCTCTGTTTCAAAACGAGTCTTCGTGCGAAACCATCCATATGAAAATGTGTTTACCCTAAAGGTTCATTTTCATCCCGGGGGAGTACTCTCACAAAAATTGGGAAGGGGTGTGCGACCCGCTTCCCAAGACCCTTACCCTATTTATGACCAAAATATGCAATTTTCCCTACCCTATTTATGACCTGTCCAAAAATTTGAAACCCTATTTATGACCTGACCCTTAAGTTTTAGACCTGCTTTATAATAGTTCCCTAGTTCAGACCAATGTTAAATTACTGTAAACAAAATTTTTGAAGGGCTTTTATTAATTTTCTTTTCGATAATGATGAAAAAGTGCCTTCTTCTTAAAAACATACCCGTATCAAGGCTTGAGTGCAAAAACCATACCCTATTTATGACCAAAATGGCCAAAATCAGCTAAAATCTATACCCTATTTGTGACCAAAACGGCTGAAAAACCATACCCTTTGGGTCCGCACATACCTATATAGCCCATATAAGGGAGTGGCACCCCTCTCGGGATTTTCATGCAAATCAAACTAATTTTCATATAAAAAGTTTTGCACGAAGACTCGTTTTGAAACAGAGGCATAAACGAACTCGGAAATGGTCCATTATTGGCTTATGAAACGCTTCAATAGCTTATAGATTACTGGCCGATGTTCGGGAAAATGAGACAGCGCTCCATCCACGAACTCATGCACACGATACCGTAATCAACTCTAAAGCCCCCATTTGCAGGGGTAGCTGTTTTGACTTAACAAACGTTCACGGCGAAGGCAGACTGGTATAAAGTTGTGACTAGCATAAACTTTCCTCCGTGGTATTATCTATTTAAATGCGAGTGTAAAACAAACACTTAAAAACGCGGAAAAATTTGCCAGGTCGCAGTATAGACTGCTGCGCGTCTTATCTTAAATTGTATGAACAGTTATTATAGTAAACTTCCGATAATATAAGTCCTTCCAAAAATCAAAATTGTAATCTTGGTTACCTCTACATAAGGACCCTTTGCATTCAATTGAACACTTTTCTGTTGCAATACGCTCCCTACCCATATCTTATACGCTGTCATGTCAGTCCAGATACTGTATTTTCAAGATGTGCACCATCACACGTAGTAAACAAGTAATATCGTTTCTTAGTGCAGGGTTCTACCACCTTAAGTATTCGATACATGTCCGTAACTGTCGAACCGTCCCAGTCATATCCTGAATGGTTCTGCATCGGTGTTAGTTTACTAAACGATCCCTTTGAAAGGCCCTGCACGAAAATGGGAAAACTGAAAAATGACATTGTTGAGATTGGGGAACATTGAGATGGATGAAAAATCTCGACGCGCCGTAGTTATAATATGTAATGATAATAATCTCTGGTCTGTCAGATACTTATGTTGCTGAAGGAGGAAAGCTCTACCGGCCAAGTTCCGAGCGGGGGGGAGGGGGGGGGGGGCGGGGGAAACTCCCATATTCAAATGACGGGGGTGCGTGTCGTAACTTTAAGGGGTTAAAAATGCGATTTTGATACCTCTTAGGGTGTGTAGCCTCAAAGGGTCCTCAGCGGGAGCTTTGGCAGTACCGTTTAGGGTATTGAGCCGAAAAAATATGACAAGAGAAAATGTGTTATGTAAGAACTGGTACCTCTTAGGGTAGCAGAAAAATTCAAGTCACCCCTAGAAAACCGGATTTTGGTACCTCTTAGGGCGTCTTTTCAAAATTTCCGACGAGCACCCCCGTCTCTTTTATATGGGAGTCCCTCCCCCCAGGGGCCGAGTTATCCCAGTGTCGGTAGAACAACAAGCAGAAAAGTCTGCATTGTATTTATTAAGTTGCATGCTTGGCTTAGTCACGATTCCTGCAGTCACCGACCCTTCTAAGGTCACTGTTATTACTTTTGCCGCTTGCAGCCTTTGTTCATGCGTGTTTTCTCCTGTGTAATCATTTATATAACTTAATTTACCATGATAAAAGATAAGAATAAAAGCCAATTTTTAATCAACTTTAAAATGGCATAAAAGTCAACCTTTTCGGCCAAAGCTGAAACACACCCAAGACTTCATTTTATGACTTTAAACCAAACCATTTTATAGTTTATTTATCAGTTATTCCCCAGGTAAGAGAAACCAAATTCGCTCCCGGCCGCACGTCTTTTCTGGGGTATTGTTTATGGAGCAGTCTTACTAAACTAACTTACTAGGGAAAAAGGTATGATTTGCCTACAAGTCTCAGTAGTGATCTCAATTAACGGAACAACGTCAAGGATGCATGTCGCTTTACTTTCGCGTTTCCAAGCGATATTACTGTGGTTAATAACAGGAAAAAAAAACATGGATTCAAAGGCTAATCATACGGAAAAACAACAAGCATAATATGAATAAAAAGAATAAGACTGAAAGACATGCAAACCGACCAGGACTTATTACTTTATTAACATGTAATAAGTCAATTACATGTACATTGTGTATTGATCATTTTGCTATATACGTACTTGTCCAATTACATTTGTCTCCTAATATACATTAAGTTTATATACTATTGCTAACAATAAATTAGAGAACTGATTCTAATCAGTCATCACTGAACATGTAACGAATTGACCATGAAATTCAATACATAAGCTTCACATCGTTTCACTGGTTGAAACTAATTACCTATTTCTCTGCATGCATTGCGGGCCTGTGAGGCTGGATTTGGAACACATTTGCATGGCATGTGAGGGAACTGGTTTCAAATGTATGTGTGTATTTTTGACAACAGTGCAGACCTGCGGCCTTTACCATCAACTTATACAAAGAAAACAAATCTTCAAGTGATGTGCAATGTTGGTGAAAATAATCTTATTTAAATCATAATTAAGTTTTGTTCAAAAGTTCCTCAAGGATCTCAATGGATGATATGGGATCATCTTGACAATCCCTTAGTGTCTTAAGGATCTTGCTGAGAACTGTTGTCTCAACAATAAATTTTCTTTTCTGTTGTGGATGTTGCAATATTATCCTTAGAGATATTCATACTGGTATCTTGCAAGAATCTTGAACTGATTTTCTAGAGTTTCTTCTGTTTTTGAAAGATTCTTTCTGAAAATCTCTGTGCAGCTCCACAATCCTCCTAATAAACCTTTAGACATCTTTCACAAATCCTCTTAGGGTCTTTGAAAGGGGGTTATCTTTAAAAATCTTTCAAAGGTCTTTGAAGAACTTGAAAGCTCGTTCATAAAAAATCCTTCAAGCTGTTTGATATCTGAACAACTTTCACCAAGGCAGTAATAAATACAACTAATGGACCAGTAGAGATTTAAAATCCACTTTCCTGGATGGAAAAAGCACTAAGAGCTTTGACTTAATATTCCTTGTTACAATTATATTTTAATAAAGACTTTCAGGTCATCTTGATTTTTTTCTAGGTCAATAATTATATTGCAGTTTGTTAAGGATGGGAAGGTCAAATGTTGCTGACTTTCCGGCAATTTTTAAATGTTCTTGACAATGTCCTGCAATGTTGTATGGGCATTGTATGGATTATGATGTTATATACGCTCATTAAGCATTATGCCTCTTTGATCTGGTAACAAAAACTTACCATGTTTGGATATCTGATCTTAGTTGGCATAGATTTTCACGATTTATTTTCTCCGTTTTCTCCTTAGTTTTAGTTTTGATTGAGAAGATATATTTAACACTCAAGAAAGTGTTTTCAAATACCACATTTCCAAACACCTCGAAGTTCGTCAAAAATACTCCGCTACGAGTTGTATTTTCAACTCTCTTCTCGGTGTTTGGAAATGTGGTCAAACATGGTCTTTCGTGTTTGATGTAAAATTATTACCTCAGTTCCTTATGATTAAAATTACAAACTGTGTACATTTTAATGTATGCCTAAATGCAAGCCTATACAGTACTTTCACTACTGCACTACAAAGTCTAAATTCTTGCAGTTACCAGGTGGTCTGATTCTTGGAACACACTTCAGCAACTTTTGTAAATTTATTTTGTGCTGTAATATTTTTATCATTAGTTTGTCTGCTTCATTCTAATTTTTCTTGCATAATTTTTAATTTAAAACATTAGGTAGCTTGAAGAAATGAGAGGTAATGCTACTCTGTAAATTTGAGGGTAAATAAATTTTATGATGATGTCACTACTGAGGTTTACACAACTTCCCAGTTCTAGTGATGATCCAGGAATTAAAAACAAAGAGGTTTCCCTTCAAGTACATGTTCATTGATAACTCTCTATCCCACTTAGCAGTGTTATAATTTCTGATACTCAGTTCAATAATTAATAAAAACTATAGACAGTTCTGGCTTAGTAGTACTCACAGCTGATCATAGAAGTTGAGGTTTCCATGTGGAGTACCATATGCTTCCCCCAGAAAAGTCAAAGAATAAGTACCTATTAAATTACAAAAAATAAACTTACATGTTTATTATTGTTACTACTCAATTTTTCTGTTGAGAGTATACATTATGTGAGAAACAAGTACAAATATGAAACAATATTTATACTCCTGAAAACCGGTTTATATATCTTATTGACCAAGCACGCAGGCCGTACTGGAAAAATATTGCCCCGAGGTCTTGACAGTACGGACTGACAGCTCGCTCCTGTTTTCGAAAGGTGCAGTGAGGCAGGCAAGCTGGTGAGGCACTGGCAAAGTATCATTATCTTTCTGAATTACATTGTGTGAATCAACCACAAAAACAGACATTCTATAGTTTAGTGAATGCAGTACAATGGAATTACTACATACCTTACTTCTACCCTGCGACCAGGTCAGGCGTTCCAAACTGATTCTAAAGAACATTTGATCTTGATCTTAGGCCACCCTGGTCGATAACAAATACTCAGTTGAAACAGTGGATTGATGTACAATGATGATTTGGTTAATTAAATCGAGATGTTTCTCAAAAGCAAGCCCATGGTACAAACCTTGTTGAAACCTTGACTCAATGGGGATAAGGCGAACTGATCCGAGATGCGGTGTAACAAGATTCCACTCAGATACTGCGAGATCAAGCATTTAAACAATTGATGGCAGTTCATATCGCTACGTTTTACAAATTCAACAAATTGAAACATCCGCCAAAACACATCACTCTGCGCATGATCTCTGTCGTACCCAGAGTCTTTCGGCCACCGCAAATAGAGGAAAGTCCTGGGCAAAAAAGGACTCTATCCGGTTGATGGCAAAACCAGCGAGGTTTTAAAAGTTATACAAAGAAGTGTCCTGAAAATTACGACTCAGCACACTAATACAGATTATGAGCTCAAGCTTTTTATTTAACCGGCTGAATTGAATTATGAGCTCGAGAATTTTTAATGACTGACTTCTGACTACGGCAGAACCCGAATCACGCATAGAAATCGGGAGCGAATAATCTAATTGTTTCAATATAAATCTACTAGTCGTCCAAACTTTACCCAAATCCTCTTCACAGATACCTGGAAAACGCAAAGAAGCGGCTGCCATTTTGTTAACAGCCGCACACTGCTGAGTAGCGTAGTCAATCACAGGACGGTATTCGTGATAGAACGCTTGTAGATTTATACTTATTCAGAATAGTTAGCGTCTGGTGAGAGTTAGGTGGAGTCCAGTCCAATCTTAGGAGTCGTAGCCTGAAACATTAGTAGTGACACTCTTTTTACATGGAGTAGAAACGAACTGAACGCAGGAAATGTTAAAAGCTACTATTCCAATTAGCCAGTAACTTCTGGCTGGAGAGTGGAACAACACAGCGAGCCAGGCAAGAGCTAAAACGGAACCTCACCACACATCCTCCGATGATTATGTATCACTTTAATTACTTTATTCGTATTTGTCATAGTTGACATGAATAACACGAACAGCTCGAGCTATGCAGTATATATAATAGGATCAACCGAGCTTCATTACTATACACATCGCTCAAAAATTCTGTCGTGATGTAGATTTTGGACACTCTTGTAATTCTTAGTCAGGCTATGCGAGATGAAACAATTTTAACTCTACAATGTCAAATGCTTAATTCTGAAACTGATTCGAGGGCGAGACAGTATACTATCATAATTCAGGGACCGCGGAGACCATTTTACTGGGGGGAAGTGGTAGGTCTAAAAAAAAATCTGGCCAAGACAAACAAGCATTGGGGGTCACTGTTTCACCGATTTGTTACTTTTAAATGGTAAAATTCATACCTTATCCTTGTCACCTAGAGCCCTAAAAAAATCAATCCTAGCAAAAAGTGGTAGGGCTATAGCCTTACCAGATCGAACAGCCCCTCCCTTGCCGCGTTCCCTGTAAGTAGCAGCGAGTGCCTTCCTTCGAGGAACAGTGACTAATGTGAGCACTGGTTTTCTGTAGCTTCTGATCGAAGACTTTTTAATACAGCCTACAAGTTATTGAGTTATACAAGAAGTGAAGTACATAAGTGGATCTTTCAATTTCCCAAGTTACACTATTGAGTCTTAACCATTTTAATCGACAAAAGCGTAAAATGTTTCTGTAGTCTTTCTGAAACTGATATAAAGCTAGTAGAAGCAGATAAACTGACTATAAGACTAGTGAAGACCATGATAGGGTCAGTCCGTATCAGGTTCAAGTAGTTCAAGAGGCGAACCAATGCTAGAGACAAGTCAAACTTTCACAGCCCCATCTCTTGGTCACTGACACTTCGAATGCTGGCTTCATAATTGGCATTACTGACTGTAAAATAAAGAAGAAAGCATCGAGTTAGGATTGAGCAGCAAAAAAGGGCCTTATTCATGAGCTGAGATAACGTTTAAATTTGTAAACCGAGCATGGGTAATAACATGATTCCTGTAGAAGTCTTGTAATGATTTTATAATGCGCGGAAAAAATTCTTAGCTTAAAACGTTTTTTGTGTTACTCATACTCATGTTACCAATGAAAGAGAAATGCCTTCAGGTGTGCATACATCAACTTTGTAAAGGACAATGTATTTTCTATGAAAGGTATTAGGGTCCAAGTTTTCGATGACTAGTAACTGTTCTCCAGGAAAAGCCAGAAGTAATACCAAGCTCTTTGTTTTATTTTGATCACATTAGCCGTGCTTCTTTTGTAAAAACTTAACGACAGTTTCCCATGAAAACCACTGTATTTCTAAATATATCAGTAATGTGTTTACTGGTAGTGAAGGAAGTGCACAAGTGAAAAAGTATGTTATAGAGACTGTTAATTACCTCCTCCGCTTTCTAAGTCTTCAATCCTGTTTTTTGTAACAACCCTTTGGTAAAAGAACACCACCATTTCATACAGAATGACTGCTCCAATAAGTGCTCCAAGAAAAATTGTCAGGGAAATAACAATGGAGCGAAATGCTGGAGAATTACCACCAAGTACAATGACATCATCATCGCCCATGGCATCAGACAATTTTTCCTTGAAAACGAAAAAGATAAAAATATCGAAATGAGGATATTGCGTTGGTTGACCAGGAAATGGGAACGCTCTCAGCTGGACTGGTAACCAGTGTCTTGGCATTTCCGTGTCGTCTTAATGTTGAGCTCGAGGGTTTTCCAAATTTAGCCAAAAACTGGTGCGTACAAATTTAATGTTTGTCTCCCAATAGCTGCCTACAAAAGCAAAATGTAGTAAAGAATGTCAAAACAAGAGGTGTTATCATGCACGAAGTTTTGAGTTCATAGAGGAAAACCTCGTTAATTTGAGCGGTCTTTTTTCAAAATTTGGAAAAGACTGCCGGAATCGTTGGTTTGTCTCTGGCTACGCCTTGGGTGGTTGCTGGCTATGCCTTAGAAAAATCGGTAGAAAGCAATTACCGAACTTACTCTCCCCTCAACAATTCACCGTTTTTATGTGCATTAATAGTGCGTGAGCCAAGATTTTTAAAAGCTGTGCAATGACCAAGCTTGAAGCACAATCCCTGTGCCCATCCACACGGAATTAGTTCAAATGAAGTACACATTAGAACATATAAGTATAAAAACTGATTTGCACTCGAAGTTCTTTATATCGTGGCGCGGCCAGCAACGTCAAGGTCGTAGCTAAGTTTTTTGTAATGGTGGAGCGGGGGAGGGGAGCAAGGAAGCGATCGCCGGAAGAATTCTCCACGAGATATTTCGGCAAAAAGTTAACCTCGATCAAGTGTAAAATGACGGGTATTTTTAGAACTTACAACAATATTTCTGAAGTTTTGTTAACCCTATACACATATCGTACCCTGCGAGACAGAGATTTCCTTCTCTTTCTGCTCGGTGACAGAGGAGAAGGGAATCTCTGTTTTGTAGGGTGCACATATCTCGGCCTTGTATCGCTAACTAGCGGGATTAGTCTATTTCGTGTGTAAAAGATTTCTTCAATTGGATTTTCGCTCAAAAAATTCTTTATCAGTCCATCGTCAATTTTTAAGTTAAGATTGCTCAGAACAAAATAAAAAATAAAAGTACTTACTTACCTAGTTGCAAAGGTAAACTAATCATTAGTAACATTCCAACCATCCTCACCTAACACTCCAGAAAGTTGACGGGTTAAAAAAACCCATATGTATTTTTTTTTTGGAGGGGGGCAACTGCCTTCCTTGCCCCTGCGCTAGCTACGGCCCTGAACATCGTGTATCGATGTTAATAAATTCTAATTTCAATTTCTCAACGTGTAGCCTGCAAGAACATCTGTTTTTTTCGCGTCTTAACAATCAAAAGTACCTCAATGTCATCCAAATACTCCTTCATCAGAGTATAAACGTCTTCCCTGCGGTACAAGATGAGATTGCGAATACATTCTTCTACTGGCCAAGCAAAAGGTTCATTCTCTTTAAACGCGAAACCATACGATCGCACAGTTTGAATCACCTTAGCCACATACAATCTAGAATCGCTCATCTGCTCCAGATGATGAAGTCCACTGTACATCTCATCGAGAATACCTGTGACGGTTTTTGTCTGTACAAGGGCCTTGTGCATATCATCAAAATTGTCGAACGCTGAAAAAATAATCATCTTTTTCAATTTTGCATTTTAACACCAGGGGGAGGGCCTGATTACTCAAAGCACGATTAAGCTAATTCTGGGGTACGGTAAGCGTGAATATATTTTAGCCTTTAACTCTTCAGTGTAGTAAGAATGAAAATACTTTATTACTTGAATATTAGTGGTATTATCTACTGAAACTAAAACGTACCCGTTGGATTTCCACCATGTTTGATAACCTCCTGAAATGCGGGACCTCCCTTCAATACAGCTATCTGTGTTTTAAAGAAGAGATAATTCATTTGCTCTTCTTCTTATCTAGCGGTGTAAATTGTGGTTTTTGGTGTCAATTATTCGGATGCTCGGGACAGAATGCAAAAGTCTTAAGGCACATTAAAATGTATATACAAAACGCTGTAACGCTGTGTTAGCAGTTTAAATCGATCAGGCCCGAATCTTGAAAATTCCCCATAGAGGGGGTGGCGAATGGTCCTTCAAAAACCATGGGTTGCACAAACATTTCGTCGAATTTCAGGGGTCTCGCAGTCTCGTTTTCAGTGGTTATTTGCGTCTCGCAGTCTCGATTTTTTGCAAGGCTACGAAAGTCTCTAAATAGCGATTTGTTGACTTGCTTTTATTAAAGACGTCTGAATGTCTAAGAGTCGCATTAAGAACAGTTTGAATTCTCAGTCCCTCAATTTAAAAAGTCTCAATTTTTCTCTCTCGCAAAGAATACGCTTGTCTCGCCTCCTCACAAAGTCTTCCATTTACTATTCACCACCCCTCACAGAAAAGCTTTGGTAGCTAATTAGATCACTTTCGCTCCGAATTGGCTTTCTGCTTTAGAATGGAACCTTTTTGGGGATAAATAACCACAAGCCACACCCAGATCTGATTAGTCTTCTTCAGGAGTTTAATTCAAATTTTCCGACAAGCCTCCCCACCCATGTAGGTAGTTTCTCCTGGGTCTATTTCAATTAAAATAGAAGCTTTTGAGTCCTGTTTCAAGCGCTACAGTTTTTGATTGTTTTGATTTTAAACATGGGTGTTCCTGGAAGTAACAGGGTTTGATAATGAGCGCCATGTTTTCTAATCAACTGACCAACTGTCGAGTTCTTTCTTCTTTCAGTGACACCTAATATGAAGCACTTCTCACGGTGCTAGCGCATCCTTAATTACAAAAATTGAGCAGTATGTTTTTGCATGTTTGAAATTACCTTTTTCCCCACCAATTGCACATCTCGGCCAACTGTGGAGGCCAGAGCTGTGGTCAGGGTAGCCGTCATTACAGAACACACCGTGAGACCAATCATGATCCACATAATACAAAATAACCGAGCAATTATCGACTTAGGAGCTTTGTCACCGTACCTTGATAACAAAAATAAATAAAAAATCAATCAGATAAAGAAATAAAAGGTATTCGTCTTTTGCTACATGTAATTATGTATACTTTACATGCAATTGTTTGATCTCGCAGGAGATTTGATGACGAATAAGAGCTTTTGTGACACTATTAAAATCTAAATTAGTTTCAGTCTTCAACATGGTCTAGTCTTTGTTTTCAGATACTCTTTTCCGTACGTCGTTTAGCTTTCATGCTTTTCGTGCCTAAATAAAAATTATCTATCTATTTTCACTCTCAATTTTAAATTCTTTGAGATCATAACACTCATGTACCTAGAAAGATTCCGCTTACCCAACCGTTGACATGGTAACAAACGCCCACCAAAATCCATCAAATGCTCCCCGATGAAAAGGACGAGGAAATTCATCTGAATTCCATGTTGTATCCTATAATAACATACGAAACTTGTCTTTAACAAACAATGGTCATTTTAAATGCATAAAACGAAAAAAATTGCAGTACATTCGATTGCAGAGTTTAGGGATCACTAACATCGGAAAAAACACTGCTGATGTATTAATCACGAAGTCAGAACTCTCCTTAATAGGTATTCTCACTGCACATGCCAATCCATTACTTATATAAGACAATCGAGTTAAATTTTCACCTCCAAAACGATAGCAACTTGTTCAAGAAAAAATATCTTTCCACTTGTAATTCCAGTATTACTTGTATTGTGTCGAGGTGGAACACAAGGGGATTTTTCCAATTTCTGAAATCAGAGAATTTGTGAACATAAAGATGCGGGAAGGAAGTCTTTTAACCGTACTTCAGTACTATCTTTAGGTAAAAACTAATGTGGAACTTATAATGCATGCAACTATGAAAGTTTGCAACTCAGCTCATGATAAGAACAAGGTAACAACGAAAACGAAAGAAAAAAACCGGACTTACAAGTGCCCAGACACAAATGCCAGATATTGCGCATACCAGCAATGAAATCAACATAATTGGCCATTCGTTAGCTATAGCACTCCACACCACTTGCTTGCTATTTTCTTTTACGTTGTTCTTGTCCATAATCAGAGCCAATCCGGGCGATTCAATGACTTTGATGAATCGCAAATTTCCAGCATAGGAGATATCAAAGAACTCGTTTTCAATATACACCGGTAGTCCAATGTCAGCATCTCCACGGAAGATGTTTGTATGCAACATACTTTTGTTCCACGCCTTGTGATTGAATTGTAAACGTGTCCCTCGGTTATCATGATATCTGCAGCAAAACTGGATGGCCCGCCCAATAATATTATAGAACACACCCTTTAAACCAGTATTTTCGTTCCTTAGCTGGTGGTTTGCGTTCTGGTGGTCAAAAATAAAGGGAGGAATCGATAGCCAGGTAAAATCAATGACTCCTGAACAAAAGTCAAAGAAACGACCCAAACTGCAATCATTTGTGTTAGATTGCGCCTCAGTTGACACGTTCGTCGCACTCTCATTATTGTGTGTCCAAGAGGAGGTTTGAGGTGTTGTCGGCTGAAGCGTAGGAGGACCTCCGATCTGTTGGTCCGTATTGGGGCCTGTCATCAGTCGATCATGATCAAGGGATGGCTGGTCTGTCACGTTAGCGTCGCTTCCTCCGTCATAAGGAACGGTTGGTGGACTGCTCTCACTGTCATCTTCCACCGTAGTTGGCAAATCATGATCAAATGAGAATAGTTCAGGTTCACCCTGAGTGCAGTTGTCTTCCGAATTATCTGGGCTCAATTCTAAAATATTTATCATCACATAATTCAACCCTTGCCCGTTGCCAAAGCAAACTAGAAAAATGGTAAGATAGATGGTTAGAATTATCTTCCGGAAAAGCATGGCAAAGTACCGAGTAGTTACTGTTTGACTGCTCTTAGTCCGACGGACACACTTTACACAGTGCTGACCAGCCCAAGAGAAATTTCGAGAAATTAATCAGTTGAACTAGAGTCTCGCACATATAATGTGTTTTTAAAATGCAGGTGATTGTACTAATTCTGAATTTCGACCACTAATTGTCTTGGCTAGACGTCTCTCTTGTTTGGCATAGCTGGGGAAACGTTTTAGTTTATTTCCGTTTGGTCAGTAGGATAACTCATCGTCCATCCATTCTTTGTCGTGTGCTGTCGCTTTGCGTTTTTAACAAATATCACTTTCTAAACGTCTTTATTTGGAGTTTTCCAAAATTTCCGGGCCATTTTTTTTAAGTCTTAATGTACACGTAACGATCGTGAAGAGATTGATTTAGCTTTAATTCTCTTTGATAACGAATGTAATTTTATTTCCGACATGTTCTGCCTTAACTTTTCCCAAATGGTGAATCTAATTTGTAATTGAGAGAAACAATGATACAAAATTGTTCCAAACCCTATATCAGGAACGAAGCTGTGAATTTCCCAATTTCATGTCTGGCTTTGTAGCCATTGTTCCGGTTTAACTTTCAAAATGTTGTGTCTAGTTAGATCCACCCGCTGTTAGTAACACTAATAAATTGAAGACCCATCAGACCTTCACACTCATGGCGCGTTCTGATTAACCTTTCTTTGATCTTCTCTCTGTACATAAACAGCTGTCTACGCCGAAATATCACCTCGACACTGCTGGTAAAAAAATTCTAGAACAGTCACCGGTCTTTCAATACATTTTGTGTTCAATCAAAGTGGTGAGCCACAAGCTGTGTTTTACATACTTGTGATCAATTCCTACTTTTTACATTACTTTTTAAAGTTTTGGATGTCAAGACATCAGTGTCAGACGAATAAACGCCATCTTGCTGGGTGTTTAAGGAGGAATGATTCTCAAAGATAAAAAAATTCTGCCTCGATGGATCTTTGACAAACCTAGGTAAAACATTTTAACTTTTCCGTTGCATTAAAAGAAAGACTCCTTGACAAACCTTATTAACGCCCACTTGTCTGAGAATGTTTATCAGTTAAAGACGAACAAATCGTGTACTCAGTGAAGACTGAGACATGATTGATCATCGCAGTTATATACACAACTTAAGCAGTTTGCGAAATATTACACAGAAAAAAATTCAGGCTTGAACTTGATTCGAACCCATGACCTCTACGATGGCAGTGCTCTACCAACCGAGTTATCAAGCCAACCGGCAGCTAGTCACGTTGTGAGTTAGTAATATACCCGTAGATGGTGAAGTTACAGGTGAATAATAACCACTAGTGAATATATGAAAGATCTTCACCGTCATCTACGGGTACATTACGAACTCACAACGTGATGACCAGCTCCCAGTTGGTTTGATAGCTCAGTTGGTAGAGCACTGCCATCGTAGAGGTCATGAGTTCGAATCCCGTTCAAGCCTAATTTTTTTTTCAGGCTTTAATTTCACAACTGCTTAAGTTGTGGATATAACTGCGATGATCAATCATGTCTTCATATCTTTCTCCGCCCTTCAAATATATGATCTTTCATACATTGACTTGTAAATCGTGTACTAATGATACAGCAACCTTTCCAGTGCTGTACCTCATCTCTGAATACGTCCAAGCTTAACTGATGTACGGTACAGTGGGCGGTGTGCGGATCACAGATAATTTGTTCACAATGTTATAAAACGGCAATTTTTGTGACCTCAACATTTGTACCTGTTCATAGATCTTCGCATGCAGCTAGAGAAATTTCCTGTTTTACTTGTAAATGGTGTTTTGGTACTAATTTACTTTTGAAAATAAATATATATCGTGAGGAAAAGGTTGTTGTTATTCATCGTGGCAGATGCAATAATAAAGTGTTTGTCTCACGATGTAGTCACTTGAGATGTAGATCGCGACGTTTCGACTGCTTACTGCTAGTCTTCTTCAGGCGATAAGGTCGACTGATTGCACGGTATCATTGATATCACAAAGGACGGCTGTGATTGGTGCATTTCGATCCTCCTATTGTTCCATTGTTCCGGCGAACAGTATGTGTTCAGAAACGGCGGAGGTCTGGGTACGGGCGAGTCGTATATCCCTGTCGTGTTCTTTGATCCTCTCCTGCATAGATCTCCCTGTTTCCCCGATGTTTCCGCCGTTTCTGAACACACCCACGAGACCGGCCACTATCCTATCTGGAATGAGGTCAAGTTTATTGATCGAGATCCTCACTGGTACACACGTAGGGTCAAGGAAGCTATTCACATAAGACTTCACCCTAACAACATCAACAGAGATAGTGGAGTTGAAATTCCTGAAGCATGGATACCCACGATCAAGAAACACAAGAACAGGAGAACGGTACAACAACGGACCACTGAGGGAACAGCTACTCGCCGGAACAATGGAACAATAGGAGGATCGAAATGCACCAATCACAGCCGTCCTTTGTGATATCAATGATACCGTGCAATCAGTCGACCTTATCGCCTGAAGAAGACTAGCAGTAAGCAGTCGAAACGTCGCGATCTACATCTCAAGTGACTACATCGTGAGACAAACGATAATACACTTTATTAATATATATCGTATATATCGATTCCGTGAACATGGCCCCTCTAAAAGATATCAGTACCGTGTAGGAGTATGGAGAGGTTAAATCAAAGTAATCCAAGAAACTAATAATAATGGCTTTTAATTTTTCAGACTGGTCGAAACTTATACCTGTTCTCAGCTGGATGTGTATCATAATCGCCGCAAATATTTTGCTTGTAAATAAAATATATATGTATCGCTTCAGCAAAGTTCACTCCTCAGTCTAAAGATAGCGGTACCATACCACCAAACAGGAGTACTTACATTTACTGGTTTGCCGATACAATTGTGTTATGTTGTCTAACGAAATAAACAAAAAGTTCACAGGTGTCCAGGTTGCCTTTTAAGACTACTTTTATGTACTCTTAGTGGCACAGAGGAAAAGGAATAGCCATGCAGTGGGTATGTTTACTTTACAAAGAAAGTGTTATCATTGTAATATCAGTTAAGGTGTACTTATAAAAGGTAATGGAGTACAATTTGATCACAGTAGCAAGTGTTCTTTTCGGTAATAATGAATATACCATAATAAGAAAGAGAAATTTATCGCTTCAGCTAACTTCACTCCGCTAAAAGAAATCGGCGCCGTGCCACCATCAGGAGTATTTACGTTTACTGGCATGCAACACAAATCCAATTACATTGGCTAATAAATAAATAAGAGGCATACAGGAGTCCAGTTGCCCTGTAAGACTATTTTGTCCACTGTCAGTGGCACAGGAGAAAAGGAATAAACAGCGGACAAGTCTATATGATAAAAACAAAAAGGGTTATTCAATTTGTAATATCAGTTAAACGTGCTATAACAGGTTTTGGAGATGACAGAATTTGATGAAGGGTTTCTTTTACGTAATGATGAATGAAGGCCTACCATAGAAATGCTTTTTTTTTATATAAATACTTAGAGCAGCTAGACGTTTTACAATGTTTAGCAAAATATTTGGAATGGGTTATTCATTTTTCCTTCACTACGTGGAAAAGATGTCGAAAAGTTTCTTTTTTCCCGAAAAAGGACCAACATTAGCTTGCTCTAGATGCATGTTAATTGGTTAACCCACCGTAAAAATGTCTTCAAGTTTTGACCGTTAGCCGTCAAATGCAGGAGTCAAATGGAACAACCCTTTATAGAGTGTCCTGCTTCAATTTTGACCAAATTTTTCAGTAAAGGCTACACGGTAAGTACAAGACTTATGGTTACCGCGCTGGATTCGGGATTGACCAAACGGGCGCCGACCAGGGTCATTGTGGTGTGTTCTTTGTGGTATCGCTGCCCTTCTTTTATGAGCCTTGCCGTGTTATGGTGCGCTTGAAGGGCAAGTCAAATGACGAGTAAAAATGTACAAGCACAAAAACGCTTTTAAAATGAGATTTATTTCCAACGTTTTTCTCTCCCTCTTCCCGAAAACCAAATGTTTTACTGTGTTTGCGTTGAGCGCGTTCAAGAGAACTAACAGGACTAACCGGTTTCAAGAAGAACAAACACGGTTGGGATGTTTGAACTCCTTTACCGCTTTACTTGCATTCTATGGAATGCAGTAAGGTGAAAATAGTGTGAAGCAGCGATTAGTTACGTTAGTTAAAGCTGACTTTAAATCGGAGCGTTTGAAGCCTCTACGCAAATGGATGCTGCAGAGATTTGAAAGACGGTGTAGATTTTTGGGTCGGATCTAAAATAGGGTAGCGAAGGATCAGATATCTTGGTCTGAAGTAGGGTCAGGGTTTCAACCATTCTCGTCCCCAGAGGCCGCGCTCCTTTTGGTCAGCACCAAGAATCGCGACCTCTGGCCTGGTCCAACACCGGAAGTCCGCGATTCACGAACTTCCTGTCACTCTGCGCATGCTCAGAGCCAAGCCTGACAAATCTCATTGGCTAAAAAAATACGAAACGAATTCTCTGCGCGTGCTCAGAAAATCGGGTTCGGCTAGAGGTCGCGATTCTTGGTGCTGACCAAAAGGAGCGCGGCCTCTGGGGACGAGAATGGGTTTCAACAACAAACAACTCCATCAAAATGTCTGGAGAGTACTCCCTTGCACAGGTTGGCTTTACATTACTACCTTAACCGAGGATATGCTTTGACAGTGTGGGTCAGCCGTCCAGAGTGCGGCTTTAAATTTTTAATGTGATTTCTCCTAGACGTGTTGGTGGAAATACGCACAACAATGCATCTCAGAAACATTTTTAACTTGAAATGCAACATTGCTGTTGCCTGTCAAGTTGAAAGAAAATGTTGCGCGCGCCCGCATTGTGCAGTTCCTGAAAACATCCATATCCACCCCAAGGAAGGTTAATGGAAATTCCGAAGAAGAGGGAGGTTTCAAAAGCCAAAAGCTTTAAAGGGAAGTATGAAGCTAAACCGGAATTTCCAGGGGAGTGGGGGGAGGGTTCAAATTAAAAACCGTCCATGGGAGGCATATGGATATTTTCTGGAACAGCACATTACGTGGCTTAAAATTGCATTGCACATCCCTACTGCGCACGATTTTCGCGTCATTAGCGCGCGCTCACGAGCGCGTGCACATACACAGCATATAGAGAATGGTGGCTCTTGGCTTGCGAGAGACAAATCATCGTTTTTTCTCGGAAACGAGTACCAGGACCTAACGATTTTTTTATTTAGTTTGAATGCAGAGATCACCTTCCGTTCTGTACAGTGAATATGGACCAGTTTTCATTGCGGAGTGAAAAATTATCACGGAAAATGAGAGCACAGCTAGCACTCGTAAAAGATAAATGTGACTCTAGAATACTGTGTGCTTGGAACATATTGTTTCCCTGTCAACTAAATATGAGTGCCCTTATCATAAAACGTATATCAAATTGCTCCTTGACATTTATGCAATATACCCATTGTTGTATTTTTCGCTTAACTTTCTCCCTATTTTTCTGCTCTCTTAAAGCGTAAGGTGAATGGTTCAAATATAAAGGTTACTGAAAACAGATAATTTCAGGAGTTATGGGGTTTATTGGAGGTCCTCCTGCTCCTAAACGAATATGGGGACCCCCCTTTTTTATTTCAAATTTTAAGTTCTCTTGATGTAAGCAGCCAACAGGCAAAGTTTGAAAGAAAATCTATTGTGAGTTCTATTTCGATGGAATTACCTTAAGTGACTTGTTGTTAATTTGTTTTTCTGACAGAAATAGTCCCTATGTGGTCAACTTTCTTTCTTATATGAGTCTTCCGCCTCTCTGTAAGTCAATTTGCTGCACAAGTTTTTGTTTGTTTGTTTTTAACTTGAGACCAAGTAATGTTGAGAAGTCCATTTATAAAGTTTTGATTTTGTGAAGCTGTCATCCCACAAAATGAGTTACCTTTATTTGGTCAGAGATCTCAGCAATTACGTACAAATGAGAATCTCTGAGCATTCCAATAGACTAAAAATGATTAAGAGGTAATCATGACCATGTGTTTGTTTTACAGGTTTCTCAACGTATGGTAATCTTAACCTCCTTAGTGTGCCTTACTTGGGGAGGGAAATGTGTGATCGAACACGTAAGTAACAATTAAAATCAAGAAACTATGATAATAATCTCTTGTTGAAATACAGTTGTTAACTGAGCTTTACCATCGTTGGAGTGTAATTGTTCTCAAAATGTATGCATCGAATGCCAGGCAATAATCCATGTAGTGTAAGTGAAAATGTAAACAAAAAAGCGGATAATGCCGAGGATCAGACACAGGCGCTCAGTTGATCTACTCGTGTTTAAAGAATGAAATGTTCGTTATTTTTCACGACCATGGTGGATTTTAAAATCACAAAGGAAAATTAAATCACAAAGGTATTCTCGTGTTCTCTCTTAGCGTTGAAAAACTTATGCCTCCGTTGCGTTAACAGATATTAACATTAATACAACTAGCGGGGGCGTCCACGGTCATTATAATTTATAGCAAAGCTCCTGCGCACCGATGGCGCGCGGCGAGCAGAGCCCCATACCTGATCCAAGAAAAGCAAATCCTTTTTTCCTTTATGGAACTTAAATTAATGCAATCAGGAGTCCCACTTTTAGGCTTGGCTCAATCTATAGATTACGTAACTTTGCAGCGAGGGAGCTTTTTGATGTCAAGATTCAGCAGTCATTGCCAATGAAATCATTTGTGGTGGAGGACATTCCAGATTTGACAGAAATGACCGTGTGCATGTGGCTGAACTTTAGAAGTGACTGGGACAGCAATGGAAACCAAAGAATGTGTCTTGTCGCCTACGATGTGAATGAATCTAATCAGCTGACTGCAGACAGCTTTTTTGCTGATCTTGATGGCAATATTAATTTGGTCTTTGGGGTCGGCAATGGAGGGCAAGCGTGGTAAGTATAAAAAAGGTCACTGTGTTTTGGACAAGATAAATAATTTTAACACCCACAGAAGCCGAGATAAGCCCTGGCAGGTAGGGATTCCTGGTCCAACACAGAGTTTATCCCACCTGACCTGGCCTGCCTTGACCTAACCTGTCTTAACTTGGCTCTAAGTCTTTTAATTGCCCAATTTAATTATGCTTTATAGTAACTTTGACGCTAGCAACCTCATGGATGGTCAATGGCATCATATCTGCCTCAAGTGGGATGGAAGACAAAATTCAGGGTACACCAGTTACTACAAGGATGGAAATCAAGTCAAATATCAAGGATGCTTTGCAGGCCCAAGAACTGGAGGCAAGATTTTGCAGCTTGGAGGAGGCAGAAGAACAGAAGAGGTAGACATAACAGGCTTTTATCGCTGGAATAGAATGATTTCTGACATTGAGATAGAAGAGGAATCTAATAAGTACGACGGAGGCATGGGCGGACCAGTTGTGCAGTGGCGTGACTTTTATCAGAAGTCACCGAGACCTTTTATGAGAGCAGCTTCCCACTGCGTTGTTCCCAAAGGTAAGGATCGACTTCACGAGGCTCCTTATACTTTTACGACCGCATGCACGCTGAGAACGAAAGCTTCTCTAGGCGCTCAAATTAGGGTTTTGACTTCCACATAACCACCAACGCAAACCTGACAGTGCGTTTTCTGATGCTTCCTACGGTGAAGTTCCATAAAATTTGGCAAGCTTTTTACGACTTTTTACTTTTCTTAGTGCTCGTTTTATTTTGGATATCTTTCTAACCAATTTATATACAAAGGGAAAAGATATCAACTGAAAAATAACCGAGAAGTTGGCAGTACAGTTCTTTATTCGCGCCAAGTTCTTATTCTGTCGGATTCTATCTACTGTGGAATTTTGGAAGATTTCACCGAAGGGGAGTAAAGAAATGATCGTAAGTAAAGCTACATAAACCCAGAAAAAAACTGATTCGTTTGGCCAGTTTTAAATTCAGTACTAGATGGCATTATTTTAATCGAGGTGATTGAAAAACACCATTTCATCATCGCTTATCACATTTGACAGGTTTGAGTGGACTAGGAGTAAAAACAAACCCAAGAAAAAGCTCTGGAAATATAATACTAGCTAGCACGCGCCATACACTAAATGACTTCCCTATAGAGTCACCGTAAGTGAAAACGTTTTTATATTGTTGTACAGAAAAGGAAGTTTTGTATCACTTGTATCATTTTAGTTTAAATGCTTTAGTAGCTCGCAGCTAGCAAAGCTAGTCTAGGCGAGCTACAATTGCCTTAAGAGTATTATCTAATTTAATAATAGATAATAAGAGTAAAAAGAAATTAAAGAAATTTGAGTAAATAAACAATCTTAAACAAAAATATTATATACACAACGCATAATGTAGAAATTAAGTAGCGAAACATGACTGACATAATACAGTAAAGCAAGTTAACAATAATAATCGCGAAAGCGAACTTCGCTTCGTCGAAGGATAGCGGTTCTATAGTCTCCTATAAAGGAGAAGCGCATGGAAATCATTACTGTAGAGTTCGAATGACTGGATCTGAAAGCTATTCACACTTTCATTCAAGCCATTTACTAACAAATGATGTATACCGCTTCGGTGAACGTTGCTCCTCTTACAGAATGAGGTCATGACAGGTGGTGTTTACATCTAGGTCGAAACAAGTCAAATTATTCACCTTTCAATGAAAGGGTACCCGTTAAAAGTGTCCAGTCAGGTTTCTTAATTGTAAGACAACTTCGTTTCGTTGTGACCGTTGCGAAGGAAAAGGAAGAGATACTGGGTAAGTTTGTATTATGAGAGAACAAAAATTAATGGTCAATTCGAATTTATCTAGAACTTGAGAACATAAGCTAGAAAATGCGATGGGACACGCTTGTATTTAATAACACTACTTCAAATTAGATTTCAAATTTTTCTTTCCTGAGACCATTGATATTGATACTTTTCACTTTTTCGGGATTTTTTACCAAGGTATCACATATTCCGAATGGAATCTCTTATTGAACGGTAATTTATTGTATCTTAGAGAAGTTGTTAAAAAAACGTTCTTGTGAAAGTCTTAAGCGTCTTATAAAGGTTTCGATAATAACTAACGCCAACTTATGAAGCAGTGAGCAAGATTTAATTCCATTTTTAACTAAACTAAAACTGGAAACGCCTTTACAGCAATTATTATTTCTTTTGCCCCTCTAATTTAGAACCACTGAGAAAATAATGCTTCAATTAAGCTTTAGACAGTGGTTCTGGTACTCGTTTTTGCTTGATTAAACTTAGCCAAATTAGATTTTGAAATTGTTCTTTGTTGAGGCCAGTAATATTGATACTCCTTCAGATCATAAGCACACTATACCAAAGTGTCACATATCATCTCAGGTTGAATGTATTCTTGAAAAAGTATTAATCGGGTTTAGTGCAGAAACGGAAAAAATACTTGAAAAAATTGGATGCTATAAACTTTGTGTTAAATGGTTTGAGTTTTTGAGACGATCACTATCTTCTGAGTGGAAAAGAGGGCAAGATTTAATTTCATTTTTATCCAGATTAAATCTTGAAAAGGAGACTTCTATTAAAATGAGCTTTTTGCACTCTTAATTTTGAAGAAATCTAATATCTAAGAAACAAATTCAGGATTCAGATGTACAAATCCACCTTCAGGTGATTTATGAAATATGTATTAGCTAAGACACTTGGTTTGCTGATTTCCTTATCCATCATTTCGTAATCGAAAGGTCCAGATAAACAAAGAATGGTTTCACGGCACGTTGGGCGAATTAGCGAATTAGTCTGACATCGCAGGTACCAACCATGATGTCATGTTTCAGAAACGGGAGATGTTCTCTAACGGCTTTGCCCACTGGATAAATGCTAGCAAATTAAACTATAAAGTAATATCTGGGTTTTTTTCTTTCCTTTTTCGCAGGTTGTGTTATATTTATGTGATATAATTCGGCCTCGCCAAGCAAAACCATGGTTGTCCTCTTGGTGTTGTTCTTGTGCCTAGCAGTCACATTCAGAGGGACATGTGGAACAACCACTAGCACTAGCGCCGCAAGCGAAGCCTCAGAGCTGACGGAGTTAGGGAAAGCGATCAATGTTCGAGGAACTAACCTACTGGAGGACTTTCGTGAACGTGAAACAGCCATTTTCCTTTCCCCCCAAAATGTTTTGACAGGGTAGAAAAAAACTTCAAATCGTCAAATAGTCACTTCGAATATTACGCAAATACGAAGGCCTTTTACGCAACTTTGGGCAGTAAATCAGGTCTGGATCCCTCTTTACAATCCGGATACACTCTGAGTGCGACATTGAAAATTGCTACAAACAGCAAAAGCTCACAGATATCTAAGGTGAGTGGTACGTCTTTGATTATGATGTCATTAAAACAGAAGATCTTGGTGAGAAGAGGCTGTTTAGATGGCGACGAGATCTTGCCCTTAAAGGAAAGATTCGTAAACGACTTAGAAAGATTGCCGGTAAAAATTGAAAAGCGGCCTTGGGAGACTAACTCCTAAAAAGCATATCGCAATTTCCTGAGAGAGTATGGCTCCCATCTCGTAACGTCCGTTACGCTTGGGACAAGCATTAAACAGATGACGTTTGCGGAGAGCTCTAACTCTTACAGTCAACGGGATTTCCAAGTGAAGGGTTGTGCCGAGTTTGCAGGGCCGATATCTTCCGGAAATCTCGTGTCTCTGCTTGGGCAGATGTGAGTAAAGAAGAGTTGTCCAACGCAACCAAGATGAGCACGAGTGATCGTCTGATCATTCGAGGAGGAACTGCGGAGACCCGTAATAACCTGTTAAACGAAAGATCGAAAGAACTGATTGAGCAATTCATGAATGATGCCTCAGAATCGGCTTCGTCTATTCAGCATACCTTTAGGGCCATCTGGGGCATCGTACAAAGTATTTTTGAGGTAGGATCGCCGAACCACATCAGGGCTATAAACCTGGAGCAATAGCTGGTTTTCACATGACTTCTCTAAAATTCGAACTACAAATCTATTGATCTTCCTGAGATTTTACTTAAATGATGTATAAGAGCAGCTGAAAACTAATATTGATACAAATTTTCGCTCCGAATGGGTTCTTGGTTTTGTGATAAACTACGCTTGAATTTCTAAGCTTTTGCGTGACATGGTATTTACATGACGGCCTAGAGAGCTTTCATGATGGTTAAAAGAGTGACTTATTTCAGAGAACTTGGCTATCTGAACGGTTCATGTCTTAGAAGAAGTATTATTTTAATGTTTTAGAGTTCCTCGACGGATAAATTCATGCTTTTGTAGCGAAACGCAGTGACAGATGTTTCTGTTAGTTTCCGGCCGCCATGTTGGTGCCCATACGGATGGGCACCAGCATGGCGTCTCCATACAAATCTCTATAAATTTGGGTAAAAAATTTCTCCGCATATCTCGCATAAGAAAAATTGCTGTGACCAGAATTTTGGCGAGAGTCTTTGCATATTTACCTTCTTTCATTTCCCAGATTCTGGACTTTATCTATTGACCAGTTTTGATTTTTATTTTGATCTATTTTGAATTGCGTGACACTGAAAACCAGCAATTCTACCAAGGATTCTTGCACTATGGTTGTTCCTATATCGCAAGTGGAGGACTGGTCATTCAAAAATTCGACCATACCAGAGGTCCCAACGAAATGTATCCAGAATACCAGTGTACCCCTGCAAAGAGGTTGCCATAGCGACGGTGACTGCCATTTAAGACCCACGTGATGTTCCTGTCGAGGGGAATCGCGCGTTCGCTACAAGGCTGTGGAACAAGATAAAGGTTTCTCCAAGAAAACTGAATACGCAAACACCGAGGCGAATTGCATGGAGGTGGAAAGGTTGCGATTGGAAAGTCCGAGGAATTTACCATGCTTGTTATAACAAAAATCGTGATTCGTGTGAAACTGTATGGTCTTTGCCCAGCAGGGGTTCCGCCGTACAAGAACTGAGCACTTTACCATGCCGGAGCTCGCCGCTGGGCAAAACATCTAGGTTAAATTGAACAGGAAGTTATCTTCCGCTTTTAGTTGGAAATATCTTAGGCCATTATTTAGCTAAAAAAATTAATTTTAGCACCGGCCATGTTTAACTGAATAGACACCTGTGAAAGTATGTATTTTGTAGGTATTTCAGTATGAAATATAGAATTAAAGTATCCAACGATACGAAGGTCGTTGTTGAAAAAAACGAAGGTCGTTGTTTCGACGTACGTCAAAGTTAAGTAATTTAACCTTGGTTATGCAACTGCTGTATGCGGTGTTTTTCAAATTTTCAAAGTTTTAGGTTCCTTCAGTTTAAAAGTAGTTTTATACATCGGAAGAATGACTTCATTCGTGGTGACAGAACCCCTTTAAGATATCATCTAACGTATCATCTAGCGCAAGGTAAAAATTTATGGGCGTAAAACCATTTTGAAGTGAATGAATTTCTGCATTTAGACAAGTATATTCGGAAGTGCATTCAGAACCATTATTACACTGCTTGACATATATTAAACTTGACGCGTATTTTACGTTAATGTATTTTACATTGCACTTTGTCTCGTACCGATAAGAAACGTGCGAGTCGTTTTGTATGAGTTCCCCAAATCCCAATTGTATCCCCCAAAAAACCAAAGAAAAAAAAAGACTTGTCTCGTCCATCTAAAGAAACTGAATCTAAGATATGTTTTTTTTTCCCTTTGTTGGCCTCGCAAGATTTGTTTGTTTTTGTTTTTCACGAATTTAATTTAGGAAGCCTTATCTCGCTGGTCTTTATATCTTCGTGACTTCAGAAAAATAAGCTAAACTCTGTCTCCATTTTAATAGCTTTTAGTGTCGCGAAACGCTAAATTTTAGAATTTGCGAATTAAATTACGAGTAAGCCAAAGTTAGCAACAAAAAGGAAAAAAACAAGGGTAGGTATCTGATATTAATTATTAAAAACTGCCAATCAAGTTCCTTTCAAAACATCTTTTTCATTAGGAGAATACATCGTTCATTCGGATTTACTTACTTGTGTTATAAAGAAACATCCAATCCTTGATGTTTATGAATAACTTGAATCTTGGAAACAATGAAAATGTATCTGAATTCTTCACGGGGATTTCCGAATATCTAATTTGTGAGAAATCAGTTGCGGGGAACACTTCGACATGAAATAAGACATAGCATTACCGTCAAAAAATGTGTTAAATTTCAAAATTTATAAGTCGGCTTTATCACTTACAAACTGAAAGTGTTATCGATTCACGGACATTTTTCGGCAGTAACGAAGATTACTTAAAAATTATTCGTTGAATTCGACTTGTTGTGGGGCCAAACAACACGGCGGCAAGTGGAATTGATGATATGGAAAATTCAGGAAGATCAAAAACTGCATTGTTAATTGGCATAGCCAATTTACTCGTTGGCATCATAGCGGTGGTAGGCAATTTCCTTCTGTGTGTGACAATTTACAAAGACCCTTATCGACGTTTGAGAAACACAGCCAGTTATTTGGTGGTGAATCTGGCAGTTGCTGACCTTCTAACCGGTCTGATAACAGAGCCTTTGTACGCAGCCTTCGAAATAAGCAACTTCATGGGAACAGAGTTACGAATTTTGTACGTTGTCGGAGAAACAACCGCGTACGTGTTCGTGAACGCTTCCATTTTGTCCATCCTTTCCTTAGCTTTGGATAGGTTCATTGCCGTGAAATATCCCTTGTCGCATGGGCAAAAAATGGACCGCCACCGAATCGTTACCATTATAGTCTTGTTGTGGACTTACTCGCTGCTATTCAGCATGCTTCGCTTCATGGGTGTCACGCAAGATATCTTTTACTGGCTTGATTTGCACATTAACTATACCTTGTTTGGAGGAATTCTAATCGGGCTGTACGTGTCCATTTATTGCACGATCAAATATCAGCTCGCACAATCATTACGCACACAAGGGTACAACAGCGAGACAAGGAGACAACCAGTTCATAACGAGATCGAAGCTAAGATGAAGGCAGAGCGGAAAATGACAAAAACCGTGTTCCTTCTCGTGTTAGCGGCCATTATTTGTATGCTGCCGTTGTATATCATGCTTCATGTCGAACTGCTATGTGAGTCCTGCATGGAAAAACCGGCGATAAAAACCATTAGCAAGCTCTCAGAACCTATCCTGTTTTTAAACTCAGGACTTAACCCTTTTCTTTACGCATGGACAATTCCAAAGTACCGCCAAGCATTGCAAAAAACGCTTCGTACTTGGTGTCTGTGCCCAAGAAAAAGAAATAATCACAGAAAAACGACCTCAGGCCCGTTCAGGTCTGCATTTGCTATTCAAAATCAAGGAATGGTTGACGGAATAAAATCGCCTTCAAATTCGAAGGACTCGAACCCGATTCAGTTGATGGAGATAAATATCAGGGGGAATAACAGTTTATAACATCTTAGGGTAATACTGAACAGAGAATATCTTCTATCTTATAAGCCAAACCGTGCGAACTTGTACTCTCATCACTGACAAACGGTAACCAAAGTAGTTCAGCTCCTATCATATTAAGTGCTATATTTGTGAAACTCAGTACCTGCTGATAGTTTCACTACATAGGGAATGAATGATAATCCAAGACGTTCATTGTATCGAAATTCAGACAACAATTGACAAAACTAAGAGTTATATTTCAGTAAGATCTGTACCATCATCAGACTAGAATTTGCATACAAGGTAACTCTTAAATACGGTGTTAATAACAATGAAGAAAAGAGACAAAAAGTAATACTCATTAGAAAAAGCGAAGTCCTCTCGTGGATTTAAGTCCTTTGCCAAGAGAACGTGTCAGGCGTTTGATGTAATACGCCTCTTTGTATAGGAGAGGATTACAATTGCTGCCGTGGTCTAATGCTGTGAAGTTGTTTCTGACTAACTGTGTGAAGTATTCTTTATTACAAGAATCAGGTGGAAAGTTGTTAGAATTCAAGGTATCCGGTAGATTACACAAATAACGTATGAAAGTTTAAAAATGCTCACAAGTGCGCAAATATTTGTACATTGCACTCTCTTTTTCAGAGATAGCGTGTTAATATGTTCGGACGAAGAGAGTATCTGTTTTGCCAGCTGTATACGCTGATTGACAACCGGGGCAGCTGAATTTGTACCTTACATGTGATTAACTCAATGATGGTACTTTATCTTTGTGGTTGGTGTAGAAACACAGTTTAGTTGTTTTCTCGTATACTTTTACTTCGATGTTGGATCATGTTGGAGTCGTGAAACATCTACGGAGCTGTCTCACAAACTCCAAAATCGCATTTAACGTTCATACGTAATTTGTGTAATCTACCGTATAACTTGAATTCTGACAACTTTCCACCTAATTCTTGTAATAAAGAATACTTCACACAATTAGTCAGAAACACCACCACAGTATTAGACTGCGGAAGCAATTGTAATCCTCTCCTATACAAAGAGGATATTACATCAGACGCCCAACACCTTCCCTCAACAAATTACACAACTCAAGCAAAGAACTTTGCCTTTTCTCATGAGTATTACGTTTTGTTTGGTTTTTTCATTGTTATTAACACCGTATTTAAGTAGTTACCTTGTATGCACATTCTAGTCTGATGATGGTATAGTTCTTACCGAAATATAGCTTCTAGTTTTGTCAATTGTTGTCTGAATGTCGACACAATGAACAGTCTCGGATTATCATTCATTCTCTGATGGTATATTTGTGCACACTGAATCTGATGAAGCCACAAAGCTGTATAATAACAACAATAATAATAAAGGTCTTTGTTCATAGTATGTGTCGTATATGCGTACAGGACTTCAACATGACATACTATTTTAATGTCAATTGAGCGTTGAAATGTAGAAAATGACTAGTCTGGTTGCTAAGTAGCCTTCCTGGGGCTGCATACTCTCTCAACTGAAGTACTTTATTACGATCATTACTGACATCAAATTTTGTGTGAACCTGCCTCCCTTTTTAGATAAATTATTACATTTGTCTTTGCTGATCTTCAACGCTTAATTAAATTGAATACTAACTGAAAAACCGCAAAAATGGTTTTAACTGAATGGCTAAAGTAAGAACGAAAACAAATCAACTGACAACCAAATAACCACTTTATTACATATTTTTTCGGAGGGCTTTTATTAGTATTCGGCTTAAGGCATCCCAGCGGAAAACATTATCTTATTAGCATAGCCAAGCGCCAAAAAGAATCGGGATGTCGCCATTCTGATTTCCTACGGAAATACTGTAATTATGAGCTAGACTATGACTTCAAAATTTCCTTATTTTAAGTATTTATACCTGAAGCTATGATATTCACTCGTTGCATTGCTATTTTCTCATTATCTCTTATGTGGTGCTGGTCAGTGTAAAAACGGTTTAAAGTGAAGTTGAAATAATTTTTGGACGACTTTTAAGTTTGTATGAAGGAGAAGATAGGAACGAGAGGTTTTTTTAATGGATTTAAAGTAAACGGTGATCTAAGGCTGATTAAAATTATATTTCCCGAACGTGTAGTGCTCTTTAACTCTCCGTTAAGCCTAAAAGAAACAAATAGCGAAAAGTAGAACTGTCAGTTATTATCACTTACATAAGTTACCCATTTTCTACATCATAAAATCTAAGTGAAAATTCGAACGATTTGTTAGCAGTTTTTTTCCACAAAAAAGAATGGCAAATTACTTTTTTTTCCCAGAAAATGGGAGGGAAAGTAACTTCTTAAGTCAGTAAGCGGCTTTGACAGAAGGATGATAACTTAAGTATTTTGCATTTCACATAATTGAGATGTTCCGGTTCTTTGTGAGATGATAACCTCTTGATTTACGGTATTTTGTTTCATTACAACAGCTCTCAATGAGTTTCTGAACATTTTATGTCTCCATGCATATATAAATGGGTTCACTGCGCAGTTGAGGTATACTACAGGCTCAGAAATTTTGCTCATGGCTGTGAGGACAATGTTCGTCTGGCACGTGGCACAGAATAAATAAACGTGCATGTAGATGTAATATGGCAACAGACAAAGATAGCACGCTGCTAGAATGATCAAGAACGTTCGTATTATCTTCGCATCGCCGATCATCTGTTTTCTTTGCTCGTCAAATCGAGAGGTTGAATCAGCCAAGTCCACTCTTTGATTCCTGGCAACGACAGATCGTCGATAAATAAGTACAAGGAAAACAGTCAAGGTTACCAGGCTTCCTGTGACGTGGATGTGCAGATCCAGTAGATAATAAGTGTTCTCAGGTACACCAATATTACGCAAGGAACTGAACAATACAGAATACACCCATAATACCGCAATGGTGCCTCCCGCGACTCGCCTCGTCATGACGTTGCGGTAACGAATGGGTGTATTCAATGCCAAGAATCGGTCGACGACAAGCACTACAACGGTACAAAGAGAGAGATTAACAGTGATGTAAGAGGCATGATCGCCGGCCGTTAGAGCAGTCTGATAGTCCCTGGCTTGGTAATAGCCAAAGTTGTAGGCTATGTACAGGGGATCCACAATGAATCCAGTCAGGAAATCTGCTACGGCCAAATTAGCTACGAAGAGCATGGGAGATGAACGAAAGCATTTGAGTGGGTCTTTGTACATGGCCACACACAGGATGCCGTTTCCAACAACAGTGATGACTGAGATGATAAGAAGAGAAATGGCGGAGAGAAGCGACAAAGTGGCTTCACTCTCGTGTTGGGAAGGCACGTGCGTGTCATTCTCGATGGTACTGCTCATTTTCGTAGCAGCCGGCTTTTTGTAAACTGAAAAATGGGAAGAGAAAGAATGGTTAGATCCGATGAGGCTTCTACCGTGATGATGATATATAAATGACCATACAATGGAATTATACAAAATCAATGCTGTAAACAAGCAATCAAATATATAATATCAGTATAAAAACAACGGAAGATGAGACTACTGTATAAAGTGTGAGATACAACGTAAAGTGAATTAGTTACTTAATTGTGCGACTTTTCGTCATCTGATAGTTTAAGTAAAATGACATTTTTACTTGGACAAGCGGCATTCTTTACCATTTTTGTGTTTTGATTTTGGGCTTTTATCTTTATACTAAAAACAATTTTGTGTATCCTGCAAAAAAATCTTTAATTTACCTCGTTTTTGCAAGTTTGTAATCTGATACGGAATGAATCTGGTCCAGAATCTGATTTCGATGACAACTTGACCAATATGAAGATTTGTTCACTTCCACTTTCTCCCTTATCGCTCGCTCCCACAATCTACGCTGAAACACTCAGTTGTTTCAGATGTTTCCAAGCACATACGTTTGATATGCAAATCATTTCAGTTTTCAATTTGTGGACTGCCAATCAACAACGAGTATTATCGAAAGAAAGATGACTCATAATCCACTTGTCAAATGATTTCTACTCTTAATGCCGATATTTTACACTGAAGTATTTCCGATGATTCCAGTATCACGTACTGTTCTGCGCATTCACAGCACAGAAGAAGTCTTTATACGTGATTCCATAACCCGATAAGTGTTCCGTATCTAACTTGTATCTCGGTAACCGAGCACTACTTGCTTTGTTTCTTGTCACGGATATTTGGACTTCAGAAATCTAGTACTCAAAATTATCTATCCATAATGATAAAAAATACTCTTATAGTAATACAAATAATCGTCAGGATAATCACATCGCGAAATTGTATGAAAAGGAATCAGATAGGTGTGTACTATCCGGCCATGCCTATTATTACAGGAAAAGCCTTAAATCCAGAATACTATCCTTTATTTTACTGTTAATCAGTCTTGAACACTTGGAAGTGTTTCACAGCCTGTCCAGCAGCACGTTTCCATAAAGCGTAAATGTGCATTTAGAGGAAAAGGATCAGATACGTGATTTATTTTTATCTCGATCGAAACGTGATCTGTTTTTTAATTAAACACTCATTATTTGCGCCAAAAAGTCGGCACGAATTTACTTGCTCAAATTTTCTGTCGTCCTAAAAAAATCGGCTAAATCGGTCAAAATAGGAGAACCCGTAGGTAACTAGGTATACTTCGTTTTTGATAGATACCTCAGTGTTTCCTCTCGATGAATATTTTTCTTTGCTAAAGCTTCACCTTTGGATCCGTTGTCGGTGAAATAAGATAATTGAATGTAAAATTAAATATGAAAACTGTTATAACTGAAGCACCTTCATATATGGCAAACTTGATGCTAGAAGAAATTTCTTCTTGTTTTGAATACAAGTAATAGTTTTCATTAATTTTTCGCTTTGACAAGTGAATTATGAATCATCGCCCTTTTTTCCCAAAAAGGTGTAAGAGCTGGTAAGTTTAACAAGTACTTCTAAGCGGAGAGATGCCCTAAAAAAAAGGTAAAACACTAATTTACATAACACCTCCCGTTGAGTTCGTACTCGAACAACAACAACTGGTGAATCTTTAAATTGTGAGACCCGGAAGTGTTTCTTTCATGGGCTCTGTGATTGGTTGCTACGGGTCACCTGATTACACTGGAAAACGGGAGACTGACTAGGAAACTTCTGGGCTACTTCAGTCTCCAGACTCGAATTGTACATTTATTTCCTGCCCTTACATTTATGTCTACTTCATAAAACTGTACATGTACCAGTGAATGAATATGTTGTGTTGTTTATATAGAAATTCACGCTATATAACTATGAAGATAAAATGTTTATCCTAAAGAACGAGGAATAATCTATATATGCAGCAAGTCCCAGGTCTATATATTTAGTGGCTCGTTTGGCTCGGCAGTGGATAACAAAGGAGCAAACGGGCCAAGCGAAAAATGGCCCTGTATTCCGTAGTTTAGCCATCCTAGGTGACAAAACTGTTGGTAATGTTGATCGTCGTGCTGCCCTCGAATGAACTAAGTATTTTTAATTTAAGAAGGTTTACCAGCATTATTTAAAAAGTAAACAACTGGTTTGTTTTCTTCAACGAGAAGACACTAGCAACAACAGAAATCTTTCAGAAGTTATACCCGCGTTGTTAACCCACAAAAGATAGAAGCATTTCGGTTTATTTTGATGTGGATAGAAAAAAAATCACATAAAGAAAGATTGATTGCATGTACATTATTAACAAACTTGGAGATTCTGAAGGTAAATCATCTGTATTACAGAATTGACTTATTGATCGTGGGACCGTTTTTTGTTGAGAACATCACGCCGCCCTCACTGAAGTTTCGTAGCAAGAAATCGCGGCAAAAGACAAGATAGTGTTCTGAGAAACCACACAATGGTCTTTAGATGGCAGAACTTGACTATTTTAATTGAAAACTGATTATCCTTCTCTCTTTTTTTCCCTTCTGGTTTCTTCTAAATTTAGATCGTTTTGTAATCCGTTCAATCTGAGGAAAACCATAGGACAATTTTGTTTTTCAATCAACAACAGGTCAAGTTAATCAAAGCATGGGATGTAAATGTGATGTTTATGTGAAAACAACCTTCACTACAGCGAAGGAACTTACAAATTGGCAGCTGAGAAGACAAGGAGACGTTATAACAGGAACATCTCATTCATGAAAGGGTCTAAGTGACTTAATCTACGAAAGAAGGTCATGGAATTTACAAAACTAACTTTCTGGTATGTAAAAGCCCGCCAGGATTCCATAAATTTGGCTAAATTATTATGAGTAGATGCTAACAGATATTATATCTGGTATCGCGTTTTTCATTTGATTGTCATAATACAACGTTTCATTGTTTGGGAAGCTTGTAACCGACTGACTCATGACACCTAACTCGTGCTTTACTATGTAATAAATTTGGTGTCACTGAATAAACTTCCGCCTGTGAATTTCGCCGGAATCGAAATAAGTTGGCGAATCAGTGGCAGGTTGTATACTTCTAGCACTAGAGGTGGTCGAAAACACGAAGAATCCCTTATTTCCGCTCAAATTTTGAAAATGGCCTTATTTACTGACACGCATGATGACTTTGAAAACGAAAAGAACAGATTCTGAAGCACACCTAACGTTTATGTGTTTATCTTGTTTAGTAACCACAGGAGGTGATGTTTGCATACCAATCTATCGTAAAGAGCCGAGTGACCGAACAACGATCATGTGCCAAATTCTGCCTCCGCAAGGCTCTCCGTGTATCTAGTGCTACATGCCTGAACGATTGCTTTAAATAATTAGAATAATATTCCTTGCACAGAAAAAGTGTACCTTCATGGTGTATCAGCGAAAAGTCAACGATGCCGAGAACCAATCGGATTCGTGGATTTGCAATATAATGGTTTTCAACTGAATGTCGTAAAACCAAAACCAAATTTATGAGGCCAGATAATCTCAATGGCCACAGACAATTCAGGTAACCAATCGAAAATCGAAATAATTACAGCGTAGCTCATGCGAATGGTAGAAGGTTCGTATACGAGCGAGTCACGATTGGTTTTGCTTTTTACTTCTGATTGGATGAAAAAGTGGCGCGAGTTTTTTAAGTCAATCGTGAAACTTAGTGATGCGAAAATAATTACTTTACGACACTCAAATGAAAACTACTCTAGAACAAGGTGAATTTCTACTACTTTATTAACAAATAGTTTAGTCGAGTGCAAACTTTACCTTTCGAAAGCTAACATGTATGGTTACATGACGTACCGTTGAAGCACAATTCTGCTGCGGATTGTTTGTTTCAATAGAACGAAAATCACTTCTATCCAAACTATACGCATTGGGTTTGTATCCGTTCTAAAACTGATTATCCTATTGATCAATCACAATGCGTGTTTGTAGCTTCCCAGCTCTAACAACTGACCAAGTGTAGTCTGATCTCTACCATTATTCTGGTGTAGTTATAAAAACTAAATACTTAAAATACTAAATTTTGCGCAGTCTAAATACTTTCAAGTATTTAGACCGCGCAAAATATTATTAACCAAACGCCATATAGGATTGGGCCGTGCCCTGTGTTGGTTACTATATGCACACTCTACAGTGCCAACTTCCCATCATTTAAGTCAGTTCAAGACATTTTTCCCTGTTTTTTTCCCTAGCCCTTTGTTTTTGCATTGCTTTGCAGGTTGCCTTACGTTCTGAGTATTTTCACATCGATTTGCCAGGCTACTATTAAAAAGCAGCCGCATTTGATTTTCATATTAGCCGACGATTTGGTGAGTAACTTCAAAGATAAGCAAGTCAGCCTTTGCTCTATTCAAACATCCTATACAGGTAGATTACTGGCCTGTACCAGGCTCTCGGTCAGTGGGGACGAGCGGGATCTGGGGTCCTCTCCTTTTCTCTATCAGAAACTACTCGTCGCCCGCCCGCTTTTTCGATCGTCCCCACTGACCGAGAGCCTGGAACAGGCTAGTAGATTACCATATCAAGTCTGACAAAGGCGAAAAAAATAACATGAAATTTACTTTCTGTCATATTTTTCATATCGCACGTATGTCTGGCTTGGCTTTTTGGAGGTATTTCCTAGAATCAGATCTCTCTCGCCTACCTTTGTCCTGTTTATATATGAATGGGTTAGCCATTAATAATTATATTGTCGTTCACAGGGATGGGATGACGTTGGTTTTCATGGTTCCCGCCAAATCCCAACTCCCAATATCGACGCAATGGCTACTGAGGGCGTCATATTAAACAATTACTATGTGTCCCCGATGTGTACCCCGACTAGAGCGTCAATTATGTCCGGAAAACACCCGATTCACCTCGGTAGGTTTGAATATAACACCATACGTATGTGCTAAGTCTCTGCAGCTATGCTCCTCTAACTTGTCTTCAAAATAAGTAGAGAGAAACACAGCTCAAAGCTATAGTTGACTACAAGTAGAAACGTCCCAAACAAAACGAGGGCTAATAAGTCAGGACGGAGCAAGGATGGTTGGAAATTTTAAAATTGAAAGATAAAGACGGTGACAGAGATATCGCTAATTGTCTTTCTGGTGGACATGAAAATGTTGGTAAATACTTTGAATAAGATAGCGTGCTGCATATAACTAGGATAATTTTATAACCCAATGTTTTTTTCTCTTTCCATCAGGTATCCAACATTTTGTGATCTTCGCCGCGCAGCCTTATGGACTACCACTTAAAGAAGTAACGATAGCACAGTATCTTAAAATTCTTGGCTACAAGACTCATGCAGTTGGAAAGGTATCAAGTCTAACATCCAGGCAGTCTCTGCAGTCGTGCAGACGTGGTCACTAAGCCCCTATGTTTGCAATTGCTCAAAATCAAAATGATTGCAGCAGTAACCTAGTGAAAAGCCAAGGCTTTTGTTGTTGTTGTTTGGCTGTTAAAGGAAACAAATTTCAAAAAAACCAATTTATCGGGTCGTTACTGTATACATGTGACATGCAAGAGAAACGATCTGTGATGTGACAAAGTCAACAATGAACGCCAACTGTCTGGGCGTGAAGTCATTGAATTTCCCTTACACTAGCTTACACTAGATGCGCACTCGAATATGGTCTTTATTTACCTGACCAGATCATTTGCCTTGAGCTATCGATGTGTTGGCAAAAAAAAAAGAGGCGTATACGAACAATCAGGTTGAAGATCATCTTTTTTTTCTATTTTTACAGTGGCATCTGGGATATTTCACAAAGGAGTACACCCCTTTATATCGAGGATTCGACTCTTTCTTTGGCTTCTTGGGTGCCAAAGAGGATTACTGGGATCACAGCTCGTTTGAGGATTACTGGGGCTATGACCTCCGAGACAACATGAGGGTTGGTAAAAATGACAACACTACTTCAGAACGGCTATAATCACGACCAAGAGCGGCTAGTCTCAAAGTTGTGAAACGTTCTCGGAAAAATGAAGTAGGCCATGTGAGAAAATTGATTAAACTTAGAGTGGGGTTTATAAGCTAAATTTACCGAGGCTCTACCGATCCCCAGAGAGCTCAGCTTTCATCCAATGAATGAGCCACACTGATTGGTCTAATGGTTGAACCTGCAATCGACCGGAAGAGAACTGGCTAAGCTCTTTAGACATAGATATAGCAATATTTGTCTTGGCCACTTTTGTCCAACGCGGAGAGGCGCAATGAGGTTAACCCTATGTCTAGCACCAAGCCAGACCATAACGCCAAGAGCTCTGGGAAAACAAACTTAAACCCAGCTGTATGGCAACGCAAATGTTTGTCGTCATTGTCATCTTCTGTTATGCGTTAAAATTCCTTTATTGCTTCTAGCCCATCAAAAGAACTGGAATTTATGCAACAGACCTTTTTACCCAGGAGGCCATAAAAAAGATCAACGCTCACGATGCTTCCAAACCAATGTTCTTGTACCTCGCCCACCAAGCCGTGCATTCAGCCAACAAGAATGATCCTCTTCAGGCACCAGAACAACTTATAAAGGTAACACCATAAACATAGTATCACTTTGTTAATGTTAAGGCATGAATGATCATCGCAGTTATGTACTTCAGGCTTTAACTTCTCATGTTTTGTACATAACTGCGATGATCATTCACGATGCTTTTTCATCTTTCTGAGCAGTTCAAATTAAGATAAAGATCTTACATATACTCACATAATTTATATATTCGCTTTAGCGTCAATATGACATGCTGCTTCTGTTTTGAAATAGGATCTAGGTGAACAGTTTTTATATGACTATTTATATGTTCATTCCTGGAACGAGCGAGATCCTGGTAAATTTGTACGGAGAAAAACACCTTCTGTAGTCACGTGAGTCAGGATCTTATGATACAGGTTGTTCTTGTTGCCGTTGTTGTTGATTTTAACCAATCACTGGAGCAAAACCAAAACTAGTCGTGCCTCAGCTTACGTTTTCCCTCACTTTTGTTATCACAATTCTGCCAGATTCGTTAATTACCTCATGGTGTTGTCCAAATGTGAACGCTCTGTCTTCGGTTTTACAACGGTACTACCAAACCAATCTATGAAATTCGTTCTCCTTTTCAAGAAATTTAGTTTCATCAAAGACGAAAGAAGACAAAAATACGCTGCCATGGTGACGTCATTAGATGAATCTGTCGGTGCTGTGAGGCAGGCTCTTGCAGATAAAGGAATGTTGCAAGATTCCGTCATCATCTTCACCACAGACAACGGGGGAGCTCCTTATGGATTCAATTGGTAACTATAGCAACCGATCTCCGTCTCGGAACTTTCCGTTTGTTAAATTGTAAGATGTTGTAGTCAACCAGGGTACTTGAGTTTCTCAGTAACCATTGTTGCTGCCCTTCGGCAAAGTTTAACTCCCTTTGTCCTTGATTAGGAACGCTGGCTCAAACTTCCCTTTCCGCGCGGGCAAAGACACCCTATGGGAAGGTGGAGTGAAAGGTGTTGGTTTCGTCTACACCGCAAACGATCTCATCAAGCACAAGAAACGTGTGTGCATGGGACTGATAGACGCTACAGACTGGGCTGCGACGCTGTACCATTTGGGAGGAGGTGACGCGGAGCTAATATCAGCTAGAACCGACGGAAAGAATGTCTGGGAGACGATATCGTACGACGCACCATCACCCCGGGATGAAGTATTGCATAATATAGACCCCAGGTACGTGCAAATAATTCCGTTATCAGTGCTTGTGGGCGGACAGAGAGTGCATGCAAATTTTGCGCGGGTCCACATCAGCTTTTTAATTCCACTACTTATTTAAATAGGTTATAGGCTTAATTTATTCCCGAGTCTCACAAATTAATGAGCTAAAATTTTCCCTTGACTTTTCCAAATGAACTAATAACCAAGAATTTTTTCCTCCGACTGACCAATCAACTTTTAAGTTGAAAATAAAATAGATCTGTAATTGACAAATTATCAGACCTCTAGTAATTGACAAATCATGAGTGCTTTTAATCATATTTTTTACCTTCTTTTCTTTCTAGGCGAAACTTTGAAGCCATCCGTAAAGGGAACTTTAAGCTTGTGGTTGGAATGGATGACACATATCACCTTGGATGGCACGCGAGGTACGCAACAAAATTGCCCCCTCCCTGGTCTGAAACCCCAACTCTCCCTGGAGCAGAAATTAAATGCGGTCCCTGGACGAACGGCGAAGGCATGTGCGACTCAAAGGATCACCACGCTTGCTTGTTTAACCTGGCTGATGGTAATTTATAGATATACTGCAGTGTTATAACTACTTCTGCCTTGATTGCTCTTGGTAAATGTCATAACATCCTGATCTTTTCTTGTTTTAAGATCCGTGTGAATACAAAGATGTTTCACACCTTCACCCACACGTGGTTGAGGAGCTGAAAGAGAGACTTAACTATTACCGCAGCACAGCTTTACCAGTTGTTTATCCGATGATTGACCAAGAAGCAGATCCCAAACGCTTCAATAGCTTCTGGGGTCCGTGGAAGACACTTACAGACAAGTCGGAATACTTTTCTGCCAAGAGCGCTTGTAACCACGTGCAAGCAGAACAGGTTCATCGGGGATTACATCTCATGCATTATTCCAATCAAACTCTATGATTTCACGCAGTTTAAAATTGAGATTCTCACTGCACGGAAAATAGTTATATACATTAATTATATAGAGGAGTATGTAATAAGTCCAGGCAAAAGCATTGGAACACGAAGATTTATAATGACTTTTTCGTGGTGACTCGGGTGACACAGTCGACAAGTAGAAATACCAGCTAAACTAAGATATTTCTATAGCATTCTGAATCATGGAATGCTTAGCCATTTAAACCACATCATCTGTGAGAAGGCTTCACTGCAGGCCAGGGGTGGCAAAGCAAAATTTTACATTAGAAAGGAGCTGAAAAACTCCACAGTTGTAAGAAGAGAGTGAATGCTGAAAAGATGGTCGAAGATGGTCTTTACACATACACTGACCTATCCATCAGTTATATGTAACGCACGTGGAAGAGGTTAAAGCCCCCCAGCTTCCCCCTTGGTCCCCTTGCCCTGCGGCACTCTGTGAGTCACTCAGGGGCCATAATCGGGGACGGAGACCCAGATTCTGACTCCTGGTCAGCCGATATCATGTTACGCGCGGTCTTCGAGCTAGAATGGAATTCGTAAAAAAGACGACAGAAGCCTTTCAACGCTGCTTAAAAGTTAGTTATAATTAAGGGCTTCGGACCGTCGGCAAGGCTGAAATGCACTCTTAAATTCCAAGCCGTCAAACAAAGCCTTGCGACGCAAGCATAAGCATAAACATAAAAAGCTTATAGTGAGGACGGCCGGATATGAGCATAAGCATGGGCATAAGCTTTGTGCTAAGCCTTATGTTATGTCCAGTGAGGACGTGGTTCAGTTGGCATAAGTATAGCTTGTACACTGATTGGCTGAAAGTCTTTAACTTATGCTTATGCTTATGCCAACCCTGTCCCCACTGGGCACAACAACGACAAAACCACAAGCATAAGCATAAGAAGAACGCAAGGTTTTGATATTCTTATGCTTATGTTCATGTCCGGTCGTTCCAACTAGCACATAAGCTTCTTTTATACTTGTACTTATGCTCAGGATTGCGTCGCTAGTGAGGACCGGGCTTATTTAAGTTATCACCAAACTTGACTACAAAGCTCAACAAACTGTGAATGCCTAGCGCCATACGGCACCGCCATACTGATATGTAAAAACATCTCAGCAGGAGGCAGTATTTGAAAATAAGAGCGCCTGAATAAAAGAGGGAGTTAAGTGGTTATTAATCTACGTAACCGAAGCTCGCTTCTTGATATAATAGGGTGTTTAGGAAACCACGACGGCAACGGCGACGGCAACGTCACTGAACAAAAGAATTAATGAGCAGTAGTATGGCTGTGCAAGTGCGTTATAATTCTTGGTAGATTTCTTTGCCGTCCTCTGCGGGACAACGACGTGAAATGACTAAATTTTGCTTTGTCTGGAGGACGTGAACCAAGATGGCTAATTTTTTAAGTTTTTATTTCAAATTTATCACTGTGTTCCGGATTTAGTTTTGCGATAGTTTTGACAGTGATAAACAAAGTAAATGACTTTAGAGTATCGCGAGATTGGTAGGTAAAATATAAATTCATTTTTTAATCGACGTTGTTCTCGGCGTCGCGGTCGTGGTTTCGTAAACTCCCTAATATTTTGAGTCAGGGACGGATCCAGGATTTTTCAAGGGGGGATGGGAGTTAGCTTGCACCTTGGAGTTGCAAAATCAATGAGGCATGCCCACAAAATATTGCAATTTTCATTGAAAACTGATACACCAGAAACACTAGCAATGCCACAAATTACAGAAAGGGCCCCGATTTTCTTTCTTTTTATTTTGCTTCTCCAACAGAGGGGTGGCTAGACACCCAATCGACCCCCTCCCTCCCCGCCCCTTCCCTAAAATCCCCCCTGGAAATATCGAACTATTTTAAGCACAAGACATTAATGAACTGAATAAAGTTTCCGGCTAGTTTGGCTGAGAGTTCAAAATGTGTCAAGAAAGTGAAAACATGCAGCAGGCAACAACTGTCAAACTGTCGCTAACGAGACACAATAAAATCGAATGTCAAAGACGTTTGTTATCAGAAAATTAACATCTCAATGGTAAAGTATAATATTTTAGCAACAAGACATTAATCATCAACCAGTCAATTAGCGGCAAATTACAGACTAATAAAACTTGATGATTCGAGCTGCATTCTTAGAAATGATTGCCCCCTGGTGTGACCATTATGAAAAAGAAAAACGACTGAATACCAAATAGATAATTGTTTACATTTATACTCACGATTAAAGTTAGGGCAGCTTGTTAACTTAAGTGAACAAGCGAAATTGCTGAAAGCCTGTCACAACCTGCCAGAACTGTTTTCAATGTAGTCTTGGGTATTTGGACTTATTTACAATACTTCTCACCACAAAGAAAGATTCTAGATAACCCTTGATCAAATGTTAATTCTCCATGATGATATGGTTTGAATATAAAAGCCTTCAGGCAAAATTAATTCAGGACTGATCTCTTTTTAACAACAACAGTCGGTAAATTCTTAAAAACTTATTGTTTGGCACTGACTGTCGCCGCGTCATATTGACTTTAAAATAAAATCGCATGTTGTCGCTTGCGAGTTTTAAAACTATTTCTTGCCAAAAGTTCAATACAAGGCTCAAAGCGACATAACAAAAAAAAGTTTTTCTTGGAGGGAAGGCTAAACAAACCGTCAAGAAAGTCGCTTTCAAGAAAAAAAAAGTGTTATGTGTTAAAATCCGATCAGGCTTTACATGGAAAGTTGACAATGGCTTAGGCAGTATCGGATCCAGATCGTTCGGCTAATTCAGAGTGTCAAGATAATCCAACCACTTGCCGCTGTCAAATTAAATTTCATTCAATCCAGTCTGACGGATCCTTGATGTTCTAGTAAACACATTCTCTGTGGCAGCTAAGGCCATCATGATAAATTATTCTCTCCTTTTTGTTTCCTTTACACTACGTATTCGTAAACAAATTATCTTGTTATATAGTCGTTTATCACTGTCAGTGATTTGGCTGGCGAATGCTGTGGTTCCGCTCTGCAAACGTTTCAGAGATCGGGAATGTGGCTTCCAGTACATTTTTGGCTGGAAGGTAAATATCTTAGTTTACTTTAAGCATAAGAATTCGTTCCTAATATCGCAACTCCATCTTGAAAGTGTTTTAATCCGCTGATGAAAGGACTAGTTAACAGAATAGGAACTGAGACGACCGGTGATTCCCGTGAAGTTTTGGACCAATTTACAGCGTTCAAAGTGCCTTTCCTCCAAGACCTTAGTGACTTTCGTAGTCACCTTCGTCCTCAATTGTCTCCAAGTTCGTTACAACCGTATGAGGAAGAGATCCTCGAAGTTTACGGTTATTTATGTAACCACTGATTGCAGATCCCCGTCTTGTCAGGTACATGCTGACGGAGGAACCCCGTCGGCTGGTACCCACAGTCTGCTCTAAGTATACTCTAGTAAAGAGTCGCTTAAATGCCCGCCTGTACGTGCGGTTCATGCATGTATATATGATGGGATTCAAACAAGAATTTAAGTATTCCATCCATTTGAACATGTTGTAAACTCCCATAGGATAACTGAACTTTGGATCGTTCGCGTGGCCCACGACGATAGCGAAGAATGGAAGCCAGCAGACGACGAAAGCGCCGATGACAACTAAGATGGTCTTGGCAGCCTTCATCTCGTTGGCATGATCCTTTCCTCCAGCGCTTCCAATTCTTTGCACTTGGATCTTCACAACGATGAAGATGACAGTGTACATTACGACTACGATTGACAAGGGTAGAAAGAAACTCACAGTGGACACAAAATGCAAGAAGCTGCTGCCGGGCCATCCAGCCAGTCTGGAAGAGGCAATGGCAGTGGAGTACAACCAAATCAAAAGAATAACAACCAAGGCCCGCTTGGGGGTGAGAAGTTTTGGATACTTGAAGGGTGTCACAATTGCTAGCATTCGATCCACACTGACTGCTGTTAGATTCATTATGGAGGCAGTGCCACAAAAGATATCTATGCAGGACCAGAATAGCATCAATTGCCGTGATAAGGGCCATTTTGTATTGTTGAGCTGCACTATGAACCAGAACGGCATCGCCAACAGGGCAACCAAGATATCTGCCACACTTAAACTAACAATAAAGTAGTTACAGATCACCCTGAGGTTTGGAAAACTGTAGAAACTAACACAGACAAGAATATTTCCGAAAAGAGTCACCAAGATCAAAATGGCGACGAAAACGGCAGCGACAATGCTCTGTGGGGTAGGATTAATGCCCGTCGGTGGAGCGTTCGTCACATTTCCTGCTTCAGACATATTGAGTACCTTCCAGCGATGACTTTAATGCGCCTGTTTCTACACGAAATGAAACAAAAGCTCAGCGTCAACATCATCTGCATAACTGAATAAATACAAACATCGACTACAAAAGAGATCAGAGGACAATGGATCGGCTATCCCGGTGTACAGTGTTTAATAAAGTCGCCAAATGAACACAAAAGTCGTACAACTGTGTTATGACAGACCTGTAGCGATAATAGGCAATAGGCAATCTACATTGAAGTCATCGTTATTTCCATCGACTGTGAGAATGATTTTTAAGTCAACAAGTACTTGCGACCTGATGGCAGTAGGCCCTATAGAATTCTTAATACCTTAAATAGCTAATTTACACTTCTCGTTTGATTGCTAAATTTAAACTGCTAAATCGATTGAAGTTTAATACTTCATGACCATTATTAAAAGGACAGAGAAAATTAATATTGAGCTCTTTGTTCTAAAAGGTAATCCACTAAAACAGGAATGCCTTTTAATGCAAAAAAATGCCTTGGATGCAATTAGGAGTCACATTTTGATTTAATATGATAATTCTACGAAAGAGATGGTTTCCAACGTAATATTATCTAGTTCAACACAGTTTGAAAGCTGATTAACATTTAATTATAAGCAACCAAGACCTTTGGTTAGTCTTCTGAAAAAAGATTCCCGCAGAAGTTGATCTCCAGAATATCGAAGTATTTCGTTAGTCTAGACAATATTTATACGAAAACCGCATTATTCAATTCGGAAATATTTACATCAGCAACGAAAAGCGTGTTTGCGAGGAAACGTTTCAAATATTTCCCTTAGGTTGCGAAATGTAAACATGCTGCCTTATTTTCTATTCCTAGAATTTATATAGTTTGCTATAATCTGTTTGCTTTACGGCTTACACTGGCTAATACAGAAACTATGAAGATCCCTTTGAGATCGGAAAGATCGTGGGATTCTGAACTCTAAAGTGTTTGATTTACGTGAGCAGTCATGACCGGTTGCTATATGTCGTATAGTTCGAAAGGTAAACTTTTTATGTTTACATTCCTGCTCGTAATTTTTACAGTTTGACAGCCAGAATACAAAGCGAAATGTAAACTACCCAAGATTGAGAGGGAAGCAGTCATAAAACGAAACGGAAAAATTAATATTTTCCCAATTTTTCAAGACAACAGAAGAAACAAAATGGCGATCAATTTATGTAAAAGGTCTCCTTCCCGAAATAAAAATACCGTAAAATTTGTTACATTAAGGAATAATAGGCGAAACTGTCTTAGTGAAAAGCTTTTTCATTTTTTCTCTTCCAGTTTTCAGCCGACTGTAGCGTGGTCTGGCTGAATGTCAGTCTCACCACATAGAATTCTGGAGCCTCCTTCCGCGTGGGCTTATTACAAAATAGATAAGAAACGTATATGGATTCACGTTCACAAATGTATTGTACGAGCTCAAAATAGAAATTATTTCTACGATTCAGTTAGGAAGAGAAAGCTCAAGAAACCATCGTTTTCATGAATGCCGGACAGTTCTCAAGGAAAGAGCAACTAATAAGCCATAGAGCTGTAGAAAGTAACGCCTTTTAGGCATATCTTTGGAATTTCTAGCACATAGGATACATCTGTGGCACATTTGTTGCCACACAAGACCTTATCCTTGTCTATTGTGTATAGCTCGCAGCACGAATTTGGTCCACCTATGGCTCCTTTGAAGCAAGACTGTGAAGCTGTATCGGTCTCGACAAATGCATTGACGTAAAAGATTCAAATTAGTCGCAGAAAAAAGCCAAGATAAGAACTAAAACAAATATTATTATGGCTTACCATGTCTGCCAGAACGAAGTAAAGCGTAAAAGCAGACGTTGTTTGTTTTGATTCGTTCGTACTTTGTGGCAATACTATCGGTAGCTTCGAAGCCTGCTTTCTCTTCGGCTTCTGCTCAGTTAAAGAAGGCCTGTTAAAGAGGTCGAAATTGAGGTGATTTGCCGCAAAAAATGTTTAACAAAACAACGGAAATGAACTGAGAAAAAGCTTTCATTTGGAATATGAAATACTAACAAGAAAACAAACACTTTGACAGGAAAAAAACTCAATCCAATTTGCTACTATGTAAATTACCGTAATAGCATTACTTAAAATGACGGCTCAAAACCCTGATCATTGATTTTGGCCGGAAATTATCCAGCGAGAGATCTCTTTGGTGAAATCATACATTTATGGCTTTTCACCACATTAATCTGAATCTCTTTGCGATTATGATCATTTCTCTCTTGTACTTTAAGAGATCGATTTACTTTGATTTGATAAGCATGAGTTAAATAAACAGATGGAAAGAATTCGAAATCGCTGACACGTTAATCAATTCAAGTCGAGGTTTCACGAAACGACATCTTATGAGATTTTCCTCAGAATCACATGATTTTTTTTTTGTACACAACCAGATCGTAATCCGAAACCAAATTTTACCGTCTTCTTTTTTTTTTTTTATTCGCAGTAGCGGAAGAGTCACACGGCATAAAAACAGCCGTGTCTTTTTAATCGATATTCCTCTGGTGCAGATTGTGGCATTAATTCTAAAACTCCATATTATTAACAAGAAAGCTGGATTTTACTTACGATACCGTTGCCTTGGGTGTTGTCTATTTCTCCTCTACTGTGTCACAAAGTTTGTAAAATCGTTCTCCCCAGACCTTCAGGGGTCCGGTTTGAATCAGATTTAGCCGAACACTATTTGACCCAACACAGGTTATATATCAGTTGTATTTTGTATTTTGTATTTCTGCTTCTGTCGTGGCGCTAACTACGTCCTATGAACAGTTTCCTGTAGTGATTCCCGCTGTATGGGAAATACTGGCTATACAATCATTGGTTGTTATGCGTACAACAAACAGGGAATTCGACTCGGAACTTTTTATAAATAAATGATTATTTGCCATGACGTACACAAACTTTATGGAAAATCTCGACAAAATCAATATATTACATTTCCATCACTTAGTTCAGTACACAAAGGTTGTTTGCCGTGAAAGATGTTCAAGTAATCTACTCATTGTTCCGAAACTTTTCACTATAGTCACAAAGGAAAAGGTCAGATTAAAGGCGAAACGCTCAAGAAATGATGGTAAACACGGTAAATGATTTTTTTTTGCCCCACGACACCTGAGCTTAATTGCTAGGTAAACGGAACCATCTGAAATTATTAGGAGAAATCAAGAAACAGGATGCTTTGAAGATTAGCAAGAGAAATTACTTGAACGAGAGTAATTTTGAAAAAAAACAGAGACTAATGATCTGAAATTAAAAATAGAAAATCCTCTAGACTATACAAGCAAGTGTGAAGTGATTTCTGCAATGGGGGAAAACTAACAATAATTTCATCATGTACAGCAGATAAACCACAATTAGTTTTGTTCGTCTTAATTTCAGGAAACCCACTCCTGATTGCGAATCACTTTTTCTACACGTACCTTTGAGTATTTTGGGGTATTAGACATGAGTGTCAATGCCACTTTCCGTGACAGAGTTTTTCACAGTCAGAAATTAAACAATGAGATGTTGCGAAGCTTTTAAGGTTTTACAGATCAACTGTCTGGTGACCACGCCTTTCACATATAACAACATATTGGCTTTGTATTTCGCGGTTCGGTTTCTTTTAAACACGCAGGCAGGTGGGGATAACCCTGCTTTTCATCAAGTAACGATAACGTTTCTGTGAACGCTTTTGAAGATCTCCTTAATTTACAGTGAAAGGAGTACATCTCAAGTTTAATCTTGTTAAGAGAAAACCATGATGCGATTGATGAAGGAGTGTAAATATTGCGGTTGGATTTTGGTTTGGAGTATGAATATGTTTTTGGATCTGTTTGAATTTTCGAAAACCAGGTTAATTATTCGGAACCGGTTGGAATTTTAAACCATTTTCACTCATTTAACCTACACATTTATGTCAACAGTGGCACAAATTGTAATGTAGAAGAAATTTAAATATTCTATATCTAGATTCCATGGAAAGATATTTTTATCTGAGAAAGGAAACGGAAAGTAACGCCAACAGACTTTGGCTTCGACCACCAGCCGACCTGAGTATTAATAATTCAAACTGATCCACTCACTTATATTTCCATCCGCTTTAAAATTAATCCTTTACAGAAAGTTGCCTTTTTCGCATGTTTAGAAAGACGTGGATCTACATATGAAGCAACAAACATAAATAAAAGTTTTACATAACCAGTCCTTGGTGCTTAGGTGTTGGGAAATTAGTAGATCTCGAAAAGGCCAAAAGCCTTGGGTTCTGCGCAGTTCAAATATGCATAGACCTATATTTTCATCCGGCGTCGGCAATTAGTCCTTAACAAAAAAAGGTAGAAGGCATTAGATATATATCGCAAAGAGAACCGAAAGTAAATAAACTACGAATTATTAAGCGAGCTGAGTATAACACTAACTCGGTTCGATAGGTTTTTAATATTAAGCTTGAACCTACCGGCTGCTTTTTGCTTTCACACTTCCTTGCTATCGTGCAGTTAGTTCTCAGTTCCCATTTTGTCAGTTTTAATTACGTTCTAAATTTAACAAGGACAGCTATCATGTATGAGTTAACAGTCACATATAAATTCAGTTCTGACCTGGTTGTTGTAGATGTGTAATTCTTTGTATTTGTTGCTTCCCAGCTAGCGCGCCGATTTTTTACCAGCGATGCAAAACTGGAGACTAAGTTGGCAATCACTAGGCTGCAGATTAAAGGACACTTGATTCACTTAGAAAGAAAACAACCAAACGTGAATCGGTTCAAATGCCGAAAACCGAATCGATTTTTTTTTTCATTCCAGTAAGTAAACACCGAGTGACCGAAAGGGAAACGAAACTGCTCGAAACTCAAAATTTTGTTTTAGCGAGTGCGTTGACTTTTACTTACCATTTCTTCCTCATGAAAGAATGACGACTCTGGCAAATTACCAAGAGGGGCCGAGAGTAAATGTTGCTTATATCGCAGCCATTATATAGTCATTACTATGCATCAGTTATGGCAGATGGCACTTCACATAAACGAAAGGCAAACATATTCGTTAAATGTTCCGCTACGACTTCCCACTCGAGATGAACAAAGCGTAGAAAACAATGGTTTTAACAAGAAGGTGCTGCCGAAATAATGATCCCAAGCAGAGATAGAAAGAAATAAAAAAAAGTAAGATCATTTGACAAAACTGTTCATCAGAGGGTCTTATTTCAAGAAAATGCAAACGATTACCTATAGCATGGCGTTAAAGCATCCCATCATTGAAAGCAATCCAAAAACGACGGGTTACTTAATGGTGACCATTCAAAACAAAACCAATCTCAGCCGGAAGAGTATCGAAAAACGGCTTGATAAAAACATGCTGCAAATTTGCTCAAAATATAGTTTCATAAGTCATTACGTGAGTAAAACAATAAATAATGCATTTTGAATATTTCCAAATGTTAAGAGTGACTCCGGTATTCTGAAAAATTACAAAATATTTTATTTGCAAACGATTTATTTATTAGACTACCTTAAATAGGTGGTGCGGCAGCATATAAATTTCAAAGCAATTAGTTAATGAGCAGAAACCCCATTAGAATTTCGCCACTGCAGACCTAATGATGCTTTAACGAGGCTCCCTGCAATAAGTAAATAAGATAAGATCGCCCAGTATATGATTGAATTCAACTTATCTTTATAGAAACTGACCTTCATGATGTCGTAATTTCCGTCATTAATAGTATACAATTGTATAAAACCGAAAAAAGTCATTTGAATTCGGCATATTGGTAGTTATGATCTCTGCAGCTGTAGCTTGTAGCGTAGCTTTTGCTAATTTACATTTGTTGAATTGATCAATAGAATTATTACGACAGCAGTGAAAAGAAAATAAATTTCACATCCATAGAAATTAGCGATTTGTCGTCAAATTAACAAACTCTTTTTATAAAGGCGTTTTGTTCGGTTTTAGTAATTCGCGTCTTTCACCTATGTGCTTAGCACCAATCGCTTTTATTTCATTCAGTTTTGGTCATTTGTAAACTATGACAGGTTTATAAGGCTTCTTACATCTCTTTTGGCCGTGTTAGGGATTTCCTGCAAAACCTCTTTTTGACGCAGCTGGACTAAGCGATTCTGTCTTGCTTCTTGATTGTTTTTTTTTTTTTAAAGGTTTGTTTTTGTTTCAAACTTTTTGTTTCCGCAAAGAATTTAAAACAAGCCCCCTCTCTCTTTATAACAGACTCCTTCGTTTTGATATGTAACATAGGTACACAAAGAAGTTTTCCACATTTGATACATTGTTTCTAAACGATTCGATCTTGCTTCTTGCTCGTTTTTTGTACGTTTTGTTTTTGTTTCAAGTTTTTGTTTTCGCAAATTATTTAACACAGACCTCCCTCTCTTTCTGTACCACACTCTAACGTAAGCAAATAACTTTCAATAGGTGAGAACTAAATGTGTCTCAACCCAAACAACTGAGTAAAATTTAACTGTTGTGTCGCCACCAGGTGCCGAGCAAATTCATCAAGCATCAGACACTGCTTGAGGTCCAGTTTTCAGCGTATTCAGGACACCCGAGAACTGATTGGTCCATACGTTCCAAAGATGACGATCGACCAATCACAGCTTATATTGATCGTCCACAGGCCTCAGACATCCTGGTGCCGAAAGCTGTTCTTTGATTTCAAAGTTTCCGTAATGGCGAATAAAACAACACCAACAAAAATGCAGCCGGCACGGAACCTCATCTCAGCGCAAAGCTAGTTTCTAGAAAGACAAAGTAGTCTGTGCCATGCCGTCGATTGCTACGGAGCTCGCGTAAATAGGGAGGCTCATTTTTTTTCTTGCTCAAAAAGTCGTCAGTAAAAATTTGCTGCAATGTTCTTGCGATTCTTCTTTTTCGCGACTTTTAGTGAATATCAGTAGACAAAAAGAGGTGATATACAGAGCAGAAAGGGCTACAAAATGGCGATAAAAAAAAAAAAAAAAAACTACAGTTGTAATCTTTGCTTATCAAGATTACCCTAGTCGTCAGTAGGTTTATTTTATCATCAATCTTTTGCTTGGAAACTGCTTGAAGCAAGTTAAAATCACAGAACAAGAATTCGAATGTGTTATCAGCTGTCGCTTCTCATCACGAAAGTAAGGCCTGATAAAAGAGAGTTTACATAACCTGGCTACAACTTCACGCCGCACCCTTAGAGCTGCACAAGAGCGGATATTTTACACCGATGATTCTGAATCCGAAATATCTCTTAAACTGCTTATCCCAAGAGAACACAGAAAAAATTCTAAGAAAAATAGAGCACTTAAGCCTAACCTTTTGCATTTGAAATCTCAACTTAAACATAGTTCTGTTCAGTGTTATTATTATTATTTTTTAATATTGATGAGCTTTTACAAGCTTGAACTTGGGTTACTGATAATGCTATTGAACAAATAAAACGTCACGAAATATAATGAGGAATTCAACGAATTTTTCCAGCAAGTTAACTGCTCCGCCATGTCGTCTGAATAGACCGTCGCTCTGACTGATTGGCTGCTTCGGCTTAAAAATCGCGCTTGAACTTTTGTTTAACTGATTCTATGGCTTTGCTTCCCAATACCTTTGGACGTTTTCAGTTATTTCCTTTTATTTTTCTCAAGCTGTATCGGTGAGCTGCCAATGACAAAGTTCACAAACTGAACCTAGGCTGGGAAACTGACAATAAAAAAGATAACAAGATGGTAATTGCATGTTCAAAGCGTATTAGATCAGGGATCCCTATTTTTCAGTAAGCGTGCCTACAGGCAATCAATGGTAATCTATTCTCCGATCTTATCGCACCACGACTCGGCATGAAGCCGGTTTTATTTCGTGAAAAATAAAAAAATTACGCCCCCTCCCTCTGTGTCCCTTGGTATTAAAACCGATTTCCCATGTGTTTTAGTCGAGCATGAAAAAACATATATGCTATGTATTCTTGAATTGCGTTTGTCCAAGACATCAATTTAACGTGAAATTTGAATAAATGTTTAGCACTCACTTACCGACAGTCTCGTCCCGATTAAACTTTAAACACGAAGATCGTCTTGAAAAACAAAACGCTGTTTATTCAGACTTTCCTCGTCTGTAAACCTCTGTTGTTACTGTTGTTGCATCGTTGGTTTGAATGATTTGAAGTCTGCGGGATAAGTGGTTTTGTGGTGATCTGTATTGAACACGTGACCTTAGCGTGCACACTCGCACTCTCGCAAGATCTCCCTCAAAACCGCACGTCCAACAGAATAAATAGTATGAACGCACTATCACCGTCGAAATCAAGGCCCCCTCAAATGAGAAGACAACGTTGTCAAACCTTTGTTGCGGAAGCATTTTTTCCCTCCATGTTTCTACGTTTGCGGCTAAACACAACATTTGTTGAAAGAAATACTTTGTTTTCGAGAATCGAAAATTGTTGCTGAAGTTTGCTTACCGGTTCGCGCATCAAGCTGACAATTTTAGGAAAAAAAATAATAGTGCCTCGTTTCCGGGGACCTATATCCTCCACCAATTCTCGATGACATTGGTTTGCTTTTCCATTACCTGTCTTACGCTGCAATCCTGCCTTCACTGGAGGTTTTTCATGAACATTAATAAAAGTGTGATACGCGCGGTATTCTCAAATTCAAGAAGATAATGTATTCCAATCTGATCTAATACAGCTGCTTAAATATTAATATGTACAATTGTCTTGTCTGTTGTCAGTTATTCTTGTTTGACTTCGATTTTTCCTTATTGTCTTCAAACATCAATATAGCTAATATCTTTTAACGAGGCTGAAAGAACTTTGAAACTATTTTGCAGTGACCAAAAGGAAATAACAATTAAATAAAACTCAGTACGAATTTACCTGTGAATCAATATCGCCGAATGGAAAGACAGAACAAAACTGTCAGCTAGCTGCATGTCCAAAGCTTGGGGAACTCCACCTTAATGCAAATATCTTGACTAAATGGTTCGGCTTTCTTTCAGAGTGATGCAGGTAATACGAGTCTGGCAAACAAGCTTTTAAGAAACGTTTCTCGTTAGAGCTTGTTTAGACAGGCAGTTAGAGACACGACTCTAATGAAAGCATGTTAAAAAAAAAAAAAAAACACAAACGATGAAGAGATCTATCGAATCCAATCATCATAAAGGCCTTTTATAACTTAAGAAACAAAACCTTCCAACTTGGAATCAATCCAAAAGAGCAAAATCTAGATCATCTTCTCTGGATCTACCTAAAGAGTGATCAGATTCTCCTAAATTATTTCAAATGGTCGAGGAGACGGGCGAAAATAATTATGTCAGAAACATACCTTCAAAGGAGATTGCCCTGATCTACCATCAAATTCTCAGTAGGTTATGACAATACGTACAGTAAGAAATAAAGAGTAATCCGTGCTGAGATATTACATTTCGGATAACGAGTGTATTCACAAATCTGCCGAGAAGCACTGATGAAGGTGTGGTTTGTCTGAGAAAAGGAAATATTCTAACCAACAAAGAATGAATGGTTAGACCCTTAATCCCCCATACATCCCTTATTTCCTAAAGGTAATCCTTCTCGAGTTATTTTAAGATATGGTATCCAGTCCTCCCGCGGCTAATGCTACAACGCGCGTTGAAAATACGTTTTAAGCCGCTCGGCTCCTCCACGTGAGGCCAAAAGCCAAAAGGATTGGCTCCTGGGATTAGCTTCTGGGACTTCTGAGGGATCACCTTGGGAATAAGGCCTCTCTTACCAGCCATCCTCTCTTGTTCCAACAGAAAAGCCGAATCAAATCTAGCTAAATCTAAAATGTAGTACTTAAACACAGGCATTCTTTCGTGAACGAGCGAAACAAATGAGCAGTTTTAACATTAGGAAATTAAACTCAAAGTAGTTAGCGTTCATGATAATGACAAAAACACAAACAAACTGAACAGATATTGGGTGGTAGCTTTACTAGCGCCCGGTTCAACATCGCCAGTGTTAAGATCAAGTTCACCAGACCACCAGTCCATGCAGGTCAAAATAAATGGCAATAGCCGCGTTTTCGACTTCGTTCAAAAAACACTTTGTCGGGAGAGATCGTGAGCTAACGTGAGACCAAATATTGTCATCGGTCAGGAACAGTCGGCTGTACAAAGATCCTCAGTAGGACAAAACAAGAAAACGTTGGAGACGAAACTGAAAACTGTTGCTCAAGCCTGGTCGTAGACTCAGTATTGTGGTAACAAAAAAATTGTTTACAAGTGATTTCGTTCACGACATTCAGCTGCTCTGTGATTAACAAGTTCTAATGAAAGGAACTTGAAACGCAATTGACAATGATATATAATGAAAGTGGAACTAAGAGACTGAAAAATAACATAGTTCAGACAACAGGTCTCTCTCTTTCTAAAATTCGCCCAAAATGAACGCAAAATTTTTAACTCACCAGCCTTGGTCTTTGTTCTATTTACTGATATTGGTCGGTTCTGTTTAAGGTGTAAATCATCCAACCTGTTATGTTCTGAGGTCAAGAATGAATTATATAATATATCTCCAACCACGATATTCCTGATTTTACATGTGAATCATGTATTACAGTGTCTGTTAGAAGAAAACTTTTCTAATTAGTAAGATTGTTTGATAAGTCATAATACGGACATGAGAAACAATCAACGGCGCGATCACAAAGTCCGTTGGCGATCACCGGTTAGCGCTTTACTAGTGATGACGGCGAGGATAAGACATGCCGACTTTTATTAACTATAACCGTGAAAGCCGGCAAATATTATTGTTGTATATGAATAACAATCAAAGTGTGGGCTGATCATGACATTCTTGTCTTAGCATGACAAACAGGATTGCTGCCGAGGAAACGTTTAGAATACAGTATTCGATATTCAACACGTGCTAATTTTGCGTAAAATAAATAACCGAGCTCAACCAGCTGAATTTAATCTGGATATAAGCCGAAAACTGAATATAGCGTAAATTATTCCCTTTTTGGCGAAAGTTCATCACGGTCTCTATGTTGGTCAATCGTGCCCCTTAAAAATGTGATGTGTCGTGCTTTTTAACCAGAAAAAAGCTCGCGGATTATCAAGAATTTTCGATTCTATAAACATCCTTAACATGGAACCGGTAATTACTTTTAAATCTGAACGCAAGCTACATATCAAATAAGCCGCAATCTCTTCTAACCGGCATGAAAACTGTGGCCTAGCTAAGCAACGACACTCCTACCTTAAAATCGTACAACCCCCGCGGCGGGCGGAACTTCTTGAAAATTCAAAATGCAAGATTCTCAAAAGAGGTATACCCATCTGAGGTGTCAGCCGAGAAGATCAACCTGGGAAACGCGACTATTGAGAAGAAGACTGGTCAAGACTGACAAAATGGCTGCCGTAAATTCTAATCGTAGACATGGACATCCAAGAACCAAAGTTAAGTCTAATTTGTGACTTCCCAAAACAAAAAGCGTCACACTGTTAGTAAATTTCTGCAGAAATTCCCATTGATAACGATCATCTCAGACGAAACTAAATAAATCAAATAGATGCCTGAAGGAAATCAACCGTCTGACTGGTCGGTTGAGGTTCAAAGTTAAAAACCTGAACGCCGCTTCCCTCATCGCAGTTAGTTCTTCATAGGAGAGATCTCCTAATTGCTTTTTCATCCTGAACTCTGCTATTGAATCTGCCATTCCCTGGAGGAACCAACCAAACGGTTATTTTCATTACAAAACTTTTGGCATAAGAAGGGTTGTTGAAGTGAAAATGTGTTGATGTTGACAGGGAAGATGACAATTTCCGTGGAAAGCCGACCAGAACATTTCTCCATCTGACAAAAACGACATAATTCCTAGCCGTAAAGAAACCCCTTGGGGATCACATACTGGGTGGGAGGGGGGAAAGTGGGTGTCCCTGCCTTTTTTCTCAACACAGCCTTAGTACTGCTGCTCTGGTCAGTCCACAAATCACATATACGCACGTTTTGTTGTCTACTTTGTTTTGTGTTCACACCAGATCTTCTTGCCTCAAACCAAAGCCTGGTTTTCACCAGCGACGCAAGCACAAGCGCAAGCAATAGGGATGACCCAAGTGAAAACGAAATTTGACGCAAACACAAGCACAGGCAAAATCGTCCGAACCTAATCGAAAGTAATCTAGATCTAGTGTTTTCACTGGCCAAACATAACCACGTGTGGTAACAATCCTTGTGCTTTTGTTATACCTGAGCGGTATTCGGTAGCATAAGCGCAAACACAAGAAAAAGGAAAATATTTTCGTGCTAGTGAAAACCAGGCTTAGTGTACTTAAGGGATCTCAGTCACGGTCTTTTGAGTTATTTTGGCCACATACAAAATTACCTTTAAATGGTAGGAAACCTGAAAATAACAGTTTAATAAGATAGAAAAACACCAAAGACATAATGATAAACCATAAAGGAACAAGGATGGCTAAGGATGGAGAAGATTGACACGATTACAAGCGACAAATTTGAAAAATTGAGGCTGAACTTTTCAATATGCGCAAACCGTGACTGAGCTCCTTTAAGGTATTCACAAGTCGATTAAAACTGAGTCATCTGCTGCGGTTGAGTAGTTGAAGCCGAGTATATAGGTGTGTTTCTCGTTCGATTGACTACTTCTCATACATACATACATGCGTACACACATACATGTCTATTCAAATTTATAAAAAAAAAAAATACATATACATACTAAAGCTGCATAGGAACTCAGAACATAGCTTTGAGCTGGGTCGTAATGCTTACGGTGTACGCCTGTAAAATGCTTTTGCCTTCTTCTAGTCATCATTTCGGTCACGAATATTAAATCTGATTAAATAACAGCGTCCGTCATCGATTTTCACTTGAATTAACTTAAATTGTTTAACTTTGGTCATGACTCTGTTTTAAGCTTTTGACAACGTCATAAAGCAACTGTTAGTTGTCTAAATGGACCGTAAGTAAATCCAAGAAAAATATTCGAGTTCGACACGCGTATTAGGGATACCAAGTAAGTGCGTGCTGTCATATCACACGCAAGTAGTACACGAAGACACGCGACAGGCAAAGTAAAATATCGAGTGCCCGAATCCCGGCGCGAATGTAGTTTCTCGAAAGCCCGGAAACCTTTTCGGGCCCGCAAATTAAAGGCCTTTTCATAGTTAATCTTTTCGAAAAATAAGAGGCGCATACGCCTGAAACTTCTCGTATGAAGGGAACCTCTGTACATATTACGAATATGTGAATAAAACAGTTCTGTAATCATAAGGATTGAGATTTTGCTACGGCTCTCCGGACCCGCTTTCCGGGTGCGAAAACTTTTCGCGACCTCCGAGATAAGGGCCCCTCAGGGAACGATTACTTGGCCAATAATTGCCCGCCTCAAACGAGGGGAGGCTTATCCCAACACAAGGAGCGAGCGACGGACCGCACAACGCACATGCAGCATGAAAAGGAGTCCACTAAATAGCTGACAGCAAAGAACTTAACTACAAGAATAAATAAGCTCATTGTGACCTCGTATAGTTGCCAAAAAAAAAGTTGAAAGAAAGCAAGACACTGTTATTGCACACTATTAATCTTACTGACGGTGTCAGGTAGATAAATATGCATGCTATTAAGTAAACTACTTGTTCCAAACCTAAATATACTTTTATTGTTATTGGTGTCCAAAAATGCTGGCCCATAGCCATTTTCACGGTTAGTTTTTCTCATTTGCATTACACTGATGCAATCAATGAGGATGCGAGGTTATTTTGGGCAGAAACCACAAAATTGACCGGGATTACCTCACAAACATGCTGGATTATATTGAAATGCAAATGAGAAAAGTTAACCGTGAGAAGGGCTAGTTGGTTGCAATATGAGTTTCTCAGATAATGTAATTTCCTGGCTCGCGCTCCGAATCTTATCCGTAAGCCTTGTTGATCTGTAACGTTTTAATCTACCGCCACTCCCGAAACAGCCTCATTGTAGACATGTCGATGGCATTCGTCTCCTCAATCTTTTAAAGTTGTCCTTCAGGGTGTAGAACCCATAACTATAGAAATATGAGTTTTTTTAGATGCTGTAATTTCCTGGCACCGAATCTTATCAGTAAGCCTTGTTGATCTGTAACGTTTTAATCTACCGCCACTCCCGAAACAGCCTCATTGTAGACATGTCGATGGCATTCGTCTCCTCAATCTTTTAAAGTTGTCCTTCAGGGTGTAGAACCCACAACTATAGAAATATGAGTTTTTTTAGATGCTGTAATTTCCTGGCACCGAATCTTATCAGTAAGCCTTGTTGATCTGTACACTTGCTTTCGTAAAGAAATGTTTTAATTTAGCGCCATTTCCAAAACAGCCTATTGCAGACATGCCGATGGCACTCGGCTCCTCAATCATTTCCAGTTGTCTTCGAGGGTGCGGAACCCACAACTATAGAAAGAAAAGCTGGCTGATCAAAAAATAAAATGTTTGCTGATGATCTGTCGACTAATGATCTCCCTTCCTGCAGGTAAATATAGTCTCGTAGTAGATCTCACCAGGCGCCGGAATTGTCAGATATGCAGCGGTTTTGTTTCTACTGTTCTCCATAAACCCAAGAGGAAGTTAAAGAGGAAGTGTATAATTTCATTTTGCATTGCCGTACCTTACCGCAGAAATCGTAAGCAATATGTCAAGGAAGCAACTCCTGTTCTCTAATATTGACATTGGCAAGCGTGCGATCTCAAACTGAGTTCAGCTAGTTTTCTAGCACTTCAATTACTTTTGATGCGACTGAAATGCAACACAATTGGAACTTAAAAATCGTTAGCTAACTAATGAACAGCTATCAGATAATTCAAACAACCCTCAAACTTCAAGAGAGGATGAACGGTGTCTCTAAGTTTTTTCGGCAACACTCTTATTCTCTACAGAAAACAGAGGCAATAGCAAAGGATAATTAATGCACCACTGACTCACTGAGAGTGTAAATCTGCTGTAGGAGTAAAATGGGTGTGAGGCGTGACAGTTTTCGAAAATCTGGATGTTATTAAATTCTTTATCAGGAAGCTACCATCTCTCGCTCTTTTGCATCAAACATCGCTATCACTTCTTAAAATGTCATTAAAGCCAATATAAATAGATCGTATTGACAGGAAAAAGCAAAGTGTATTTTTGATGATCTAACTCCTCGAAAACTATTCTAACCACTTTGGAGCTAAAAGCATTTCGTTCATACTTTGGTTGATCTAAACGATAGCAAACGGTTGTTCGTGACTTCGCTGAGATATGAAGGTAACAAGAGTAATTGCAAAGTAAAGAAAATAAACAACAATCCGTCGAACGTTGACAGAAAACACTTTCACAGACTGGACTGGACTACGGAACTACTCTGACTGGCTCCCATGTAGGGCAGTCCGAGAGTTTTTCACTGGCAAGTGACGAGACAGTGAAAATTTGTAACTGGACATGCAATAAAACGCTTTTGTGTGTGCCTTGCAATTCTTTGTCAATTTCGATTGTAACCCAAAACATTAACAAAAAAGAAGGAACGAATTTCGTCTCAGACAATCAGATTATTTTGATATCTGATTGTCTGAGAGAGCCTCGGGGCACTGAAATTTCCTCCCCGTGTTACTTATTACGATAACCGTGCGGACCGTATGACATTGTACCTTGTCAGTGAGTGCATTGATACTAAATAAATAGGGCATAAAAGCAAAACTAAGGTATAAGCATCTATTATAAATAAAGAAGTTTGAAATACAAACAGTATGGCACGAGATTGGTTTGTCATGTTCGACGCTTTCAACGACCGGAGATGATGACTTTGTTTTGCCCTCGATAAAAAGTACAGGCAGCTACATTAAAAGAAGCACAATTTATCAGCAGCTGAGTATACATTATTTGCAAAACTGCCTGGAGTTAGAAGATTAACGTGAATCTTTTTAGACTGAGTGGATATTCTATATCTATTGTGTCACTGCTTCAGTGCAACTGCATTTGCATGAAGTATTTTACTGTCAGTCTGATTCGAGTAACATTTTCCCATTTCAGTCACGTTCTTTCCCATGAACACGTTTCCTTTGAAGAATTAACGTTATTAGCTCTTGATAAAGAACAATGAATTTGGAAAAAGAATCTCATTGAAGTAACCAAGCGCGTTCAGCATATAATTATGTTAACTCTTAGAAGTAGTCCAACATACAATATTGTCAGGCTTGTGTACTAGTCCAGTCCAATCTTTAGTCCATAAAACGGAAATGAGAAAAACATCGTTCAGATAAATGCTTTCAATATCCAAGAGATAAAAAACAGCTTTAGTCATCTCACAAAGGGGCACGCAAACTACTGACTCGTTATTTTCAACTCAACATATGCAAACCAAATTAGAAGTGATTTAGTGTTGCTAATAATCTATAAATAAACTACCTGGTTCAATGGCTTAAACAGCGAATGCCCAGTCTGATCAGTTTTTCTCTGGACATCCATTCATTAATTTCGGAACTTAATACCCAAATTATGCGGATTATCTCGAACTGTCTCGGCAAAACGAACAGGACAAAGCGAGTTTAAAAAAAAAAAAACAAGCTCGGTGGACTTTACAAGAGGCTTGACGCCCTCCATTCCAAAGCTGTTGAGTGACCTGTTCCCTTTCCACTTTGTCGGGCGGGGTCCTTGCCAGGAATATTGCAGCAAAGTCGGTTTTAAACTAATATGTCAAAATATTTCATTATTTTTCCAGCTTTTAAAATTGCATCACTTGTCTTGGCTTCATGAAACTGCCAGTGAAGTTATGCAGCTTTTCACAGCTGCATGTACTGCTGTATGTTTCCCTTTTTGGGCAACCAATTTTCGTACATTTTAAATTTGTCTTTGTTTACACCGCTCGCATCGTTTGTTTTCTGTCGTGTATTTTCAATATCGGCCGGTGTAGCTGGCTAAATCAGCAATGTATTATTTATCGACCCTAGAACCACCACAGATCGCGTTACTAATTCTCAATTAATGTTTGATGTGCCAGCCTCAGTGCTAAACTGTTTGTTTTTCCAATTTAGATTTAAGGCTAAATTAATTAGCATACCTGTAGATATCTCTAAACTCAAAGAATGCGAAGTCGACTGTTTACGAATAAATCTAACTAGAAATCAATAGTTTCCCTGTTATCTCGGAATTGTCTTAACGCTGAGGGTTAAACAGAAACATGTGTTTTTTCCTTCTTTTTCCGAGTTCACCACCCACAGTAATGGTATATGTTAATACATAGATAATATACATACTCATACTTCATTTGGCCTCTTTTCAGGAACAATAAACTTAAGAGAGAATCCAACATTTACAATAAATAATGCTCCAAGGATGTAAGGTAGCCATGTTTTTCTCACGCAGGGCATGAAATCTATCCACTAAAGCAATTCCGCTGATGAAAACTCTAAATTCTCTTGAATTGTCTGCAGACATTCTTGCAGTACAAGTAGGGAGAATGTGTTTAAATATCAAAACAATTCCCGCAATTCTCTTAGGCCGGATTATATACTGTTCGTAATTCTCATGACTTGCCTGTTGAGACAGGTCTTGTAGAACAGAAGGATTACAAGGAAGAACCCAAATTTTTAATAAGAGCTCAATCGGTAGAGAGCGACACGCAGTTTCGAACACCACGAAAAATTAGCTAGCCTGTTGACTTCACACCTGGGTTTCACAGCGAAGCAAAGAAGCAGAGTTTCGCGGCTGCCAGAGCGAGGGCACAGCTTGATATCTCTAGCTCTCTGTCCAATCTTTGTCTAATTTCACTGTCAGTCTCAAGAGTCATGGTGATTTGTCGAATCCACTCACAGCAAATCCGTGTCGTGATGGCGAAATTAATCACTGTGAACCGTTTTGAATATTATGTTCGGATTCAACATAAGTCAACTTCTTCGGTTTATTTCTTCTCTTAGCAAGTTAAAACAAGACGCCAAAATTCTGAGACAGGACAGTTCAAAATCTGTCCGCTTTCGTATTTAAGAAAAGTTTCCAGGTGTCTTAGAAACGCCACAGATCACAAACAAATGTTTATATAATTACATGTATTCATCCTAACCAGAGCTTACCTTACTCTTGTGTTGCTATCACCAATAGCAATTCGCACTCGGTGTCAGCAACATAAATGCATCTCAGTTATACGCGTCTTGGACGAGACAGTGAATTGTTCGGTGTGACTGATCCCCAAAACTGAAGCGCAAGAAATTTAATCGGCGACACTTGCTAATCAAGGCAATGATGACAAAGCCATGACCCTGGACAGAAATGTGAAACAATAAAGACATCGAAAGCATGTTTATCAAAAAACAAACTAACCAGACACCCGATATAAATTCATTGCCAATTTTTAAAAAACGTGGCAGGAGAAAGACAAGACGGAGATTAGGAATGCTAGACTGGTAATTGGAACAGACCCCATAGCAGGAACTTCGGCATAGGTCAGAAATTTTGAATAACTTGAATAACTAATGCCTACTTGCAAGTGTAACATGTTCCGCAGCCACTTGTCGCTTTTGCAATGAACAGGTGAAGAGTATCCCGGTGTTTTCCGCTCGTTAATCCATGATATCTACATTTCCTGCCGAGCATTTAAGCCTTTGAGTGACGCTTTTTGTTCACGACGCGCCCCGACAGAATGCTGGACAAAGCAGGAAATATTAAAATATGACTCAGAAGGCGCTCGATTCGTCCGCCGTGGAAAATAAAGACAAAAGTCTGAAAATGTTTGCAAACATAAAATGCGGGCAAACATCTTTGGGAAAAGTAGGAAAGTCACCGATGATTTTAGAATAGGATGCATCACCCCTCCCCCCACAGTTATTTTCCCTAAAAAGGTGAATACCATCCCGCTGCAGCTAACATCGGACGTGAGTAACACCTATTATGACCTTGATAAAATATGCAGCTTTGTTCTTACATTTTTCTAGATGTACAAGGTGGTTGTAATCTGGTTATTATATTGTACTCAGCCCGGGGGTGCACACCTGAGAGCTTCTAAAACAACTTTAATAACATCTATCTGTGTGCCCTATACAATACTTGACCCCAATTCCCTTTTGCCCACAATATGTATTTGTAACAGTTAACAGTATGGGAAGAAAATCATCATAGCAAACGAAACAACAGAACCAGGGCAATATAAGTTATCTTTTGAAAGCTAACTATCGGAACAGTGGTTTAGTAACCTCTGCTCAACTAATTATTTGACAGATGGACAGGCGAGATTTGGCGACAAAAACAGGCCTTTGAACTTTGGATTAGATAAAAGAGGATTAAATTGAAAACAAAAACATTTTACAGATATCATGACAGCAAAAACCAATTTGCTTTTGCAAGGCAGACGAAAATAACTTGAAATAGAAATCACTGTTCGGCTCCTTTCCTCGACGTCCTTGACATTTGATGCAATGTTCTTGGCGCCTAACTGTCTTGTTGTATAGAAATAGAGAAATCAAGAGAAAGGGAAAGCCGTGAAAGTTTTGACGCAACATGAGACTTGGAGGAGTCGCGCGTGGATCACACGCATATTTAGCCATGCGAGAGCGCGTTCACACGCGGTCTACGCCCGGAACACGAAATAAATAAAGATAGTTCAAAGGATGCCCCTGGTCCAACATACATGTAATATAACAGGCGAATAATAATAGAGGTCCCCAACAGTTATTGCTTTGATCAAATTCTAAAATAAACTGTGCATTTCATAGAGACAGGCAACATTTAAAAGCAGCTGGCTCATAGACACGCGAAGCATTTTAACTTTGCCCTCGTTAATTAACGAACGTGTTAACAATATTATTAACATTTCTCTTAATAATATTTCCACCGCAAATGCATGACCCTAAGTAAGCATATTGTAATTTAGAGGACCGTTTAATTAAAACATAACTTTCTAGACTTAAAGGTCCCTCACATAATTGTCGATCGAGCTTTTGTAATAGAAACCAAAACATTTTTACTGTTATTGCTTGGGTAACTTCACCTTCCTAAGAATTGAATCTATGAGACGGAAACAACTCAACGGGATCAGTTCAAAGCGTCGTTGTCTCCGAATATTTCCCATTTCGTGAAGAGCATTTTTGAAATATTTTACTCCCTTTCAAGAAATTTCTCTTCATAAAGTTTAAAGATCTTAATAGTTTCTCTTTAGTTTCACTGAAATGAGTAATGAGAACTCATTTAGATCCAGGTGGTTCGGTTTCTATACCCCGTATACTCAGCCAACACAACCGTCAGATTGCCCACATAGCAAGAGACGATTTGACAATTTTTCGCGCTCAATGAGGCTATGGTAACCGTTTGGCCTCATCATTTTACAAGGATATAATAGTAAGGCGATCGAGGTAAGCGGGTCATTTTTGAGAACTGAACTGAAGAGTGATGCCTTGAAAGCTTTTAGCGAGCTTTCAATGTTAATCCCGTGCCGTGTATATTTTTTGACAAAGTCTGTCACAAAAAAGCGTAAAAGCGCATGTGACAACACCCGTTGGTATCATGGGTAGTGACGGTCTGGCGTTGTTCACCATGTTTCGCAAGAGGGAAGGGAAACCATGAATACACGTGTTTTGCTGTTTGCGTCTACCACGCTGCAACACCTTTAGCTTCAGTCAAGCAATCGCAAACCACCGTTATCCTCAAAAACCTTTCGACATTGTGGAGTACGCTTCATACGCTTTTGTTGGACAACCTTTCTCAAAACAGCGCTATGTTACTGCTGAGAAGTTAGGTATACATCAAGGCAATATACCAGTCAATGCATAATATTGTTTCAGTTGCTTTCTCTTAATCTGACTCAGTGCTTGGCCATTTATTAGCATCGTTAATTAGAGCAAAGTTGTTCAGTCTTTCAAAAAAGTAGAATAAAGGGTGAAACATACGAAACGTCAAGTAAAAAGATACAATTTTCTATTCAACCATGCCTTTTTTCCCACGTTTATCACCACAGTTTGCGTGTTATTTCTTTTTAAGCGATGATGGTCAAAGAAAAAGAATATTTACGAATAGCATTTCTGATTGATTCTGTCAAGAAGAGCGGTAATTTAAGGCTAGTTTGGTATTCACATCCTTAAACGGATTTTGTCTGGCCAAAATTGTAGGACGATGACAGATATTATTGCAGAAATACTTCAAATTCGCCCAAAAAAAGAACGCCGGATCGTAGGTTAAATTTACATAAGTACAGGAATTCGGGAAAGCTGAACATTAAACATTTTATGGGAAATTGCAGGGTGCCACAGATTCCTTTTTTGGGAATGTTTGTGGTGATTCTCAAGATTCTTCGGACGACCTTCATCAGCTCTCTGTATTGCAAAACACAAGGTTTTTGTTAAAGCTGTCACCCCTCGTCGGAACAGTCCCCCTCCCCGCTCCCCCGAAAAAAATTAAGTGTTCTGTTCGTCTTTAAATGTACACCTAGGCTTTACGGTTTAAGCAGCACAGCGCAACTATTCTCCCTCCGAGCTCTGTTATCTCCCGGCGCGGTCGGTCTTAATCGCTCTCTTTTTTTCTTTGTCCAGTCTTAACATCACCGCCTTGGAAGATAGTAAGACCAGTAGACTATGTTGAACAGTCCAAAAAGAAGCGGGAAGATCTTCCGCGCGTATTGATCAATATAATGGGGAGGAAATTGTCTCGTAGGGAGTCCATCCAGGTAGGCAGCGTTGACGAAAGGACTCTTTCTTCTCGACGCCGAGAGATTCTCGTGAAGGAAAGCCCCTTTCCTAAGAGACAGGCCTCCCGCCACGCCATTTGGCCGCAGGTCTTTGCTACAGTTATACGTTTGGTCCATCATCTCAGCAATGGAGTTTCCTGGTTGATTTGGTGTTTGAGGCTGAGAAGCAAGTGGAAGAAAGTTGAATATATTGAAGGATCCAGTAAAGAGGATATCTTTGCTATTGCAGGAAAACCGAAATCAAAGTTATTTCATCTAACCAGTCACAACATAGAGAAATAATGTCACGAACACTGAATCGAAACTCAGAAACAGATACATGCAATCAGTCCTTCGCGCAGGATTACGCATGTTAGCCAAATTCAAGATTGACTGGTTCCAGTCAGTTTAGACGATATGACTGAATAAAATCCTCGACAAAGGATAGAACCCTTAGTAGGACCCCTCTCTAAATTACACCTGGCGATGTTTACAAATTAACGTTCTCGTGACATAAGGCCGGGCATGGGTCGCGGTGGCCTAACGGTCAGCGCGGGATTTTTATAGGAACGGACTGAGTTCTAGCCCTTATTAGCTACCATGTAGAGACATTGCGTTGTGTTCTGGCACAAAACATCACTTTTGCAGTGTCCCTCAACCCGGGTAAATAAATGCGAACCGGGGAATTTAACGTCTAATCGGGGATAATCCTGCGATGCATCCCATCTAGGGGGAGGCAGAAATACTCTTAGTCGCGTAATGCTGCTAACTGGAACACCTGCCGACACTAGCTTGGCGCGATGCAGATTTTGCTCTACATTTTTAACACTGATGAAGATATGCTAAGAATGAAAAAGACTCACCGGCGCAAGACTTTGACTCCTTAGTAATGTAGACGCCTTATCCGGGAAATTCAATACGCACACGTACTCCACCATACAAGAAACGATAAACACGAATGACGTAATCAAGTAATAATCCACTGCCTTCAGATAGGAAATCCGCGGGAGACTGGAGTTGATTGATTCGAATAGAAACATGGTGCTCAGAATGCACGTGATCACGAGTGAAATTCGTGCGGGAACAGCATGACGATCAACCCAGAAGCTAAGCCACGAGAGGAAAACAAGAAACGCAGAAGGAATAAAATGTTGGAAGATAAAATACGTCGTTCGTCGCTTGAGGGTGAAGGTCGCCTTTAAACTATCAAAAGAACCTTGAGAGAAAAAAATCAACAAAACGTATTCAGAAAAATGGAGAAGAGATTCAATTTGTTTTCCAGAGCAATGCAGTCTGCAGTGCAAGTTAGACTTCATGACTGGACTAAGCTCACATTCAGCTCGGCCCCAAAGGCTATCTTTGTCAGGCTGGACGCATATTTCATGAGTTGAAGTATAGAAAACGGAAAGGAGAACTTTCAAGGTTTAGATAATTAATAGACTCTTTCAAATATCTCGAACAGACGCACCTAGTATTTCAAGGGGTTAGTCTATCCAAAGGTACAGACAATGAATTCAGTGCTGGGACGTTAAGGAGGTGCCATTTTCTATGGAAGGTATGTAATAATAATAATAATAATAATAATAATAATAATAATAACGATAACGATAACGATAACGATAATGATAATGATAATAATAATAATCAACTTTATTTATTGAGGGTAGCACACAACAGTAATAACTGAAAACCCAACGGCCCTCATATAAATATTCACAGGGTAAAAAAGATGACGTGTTAAAAATTAGAAATATAGAAACCGATTCTCAAATATGCAACGATTATATATTAAAAAAACTGAGATATGAGATACACTAAAATATTAAAAAGCGAAGCATTAGATTAAGTCTAACAATTAAACCAAGAAAGTTGAAAAATTTGAAAGGGTTGCTTTCATTGTCAAAAAGGTAAAAAAAAAAAATGATCGTCCAGCGCTCTGATCAGGCTTGCTTCAATATTACCATGACGACTTACCTTTACTATTAGTGTTAGCTTTCTTGGATGTTACAATATCCACCATATCAAACTGTGCCAGCTCGGAAGCAAACACTTCGATTGCACTTTTGCCTCGATTTTTCCAGTTATAGATAACGTCATCCACTGTATATGCATCTGCGATCAAGAAATGCCATAATTTTGGATATCAATACTGAGCTTATCATTTGTTGGGGCACGGAGTTATCTTGATAGAATTAATTCACCAGCTAAAATAGGGCGGATGGTGATTCCCAGTAACAGTTTGTTTTGTTCTCAACATCACCCACGTTGTCCAAAAGGTCCCCAAAAAAGGTGTATGACATTTGCAGACTGCAGACTACAGTTAGCCCTAAATAGCTCTGGGTAGCCTGAATATCACTCAGGTTAGCCTAACTGGCGGTTTTACTGTTAGCTATCGGTAATGGAAATGGGAATGCGATATTAGTTAACATATCTGCAGTCTACAGTCAGCTAATGTCAGACGGCGCCTCAAAGAGAATTAAAAGTTGAAGAAACGTAAATGAAAGCGCTACAGACGTTTCTGACGTTCCGACGGTTTCAACCGGGAAATGTATCTGGAGCTGCTCTAAACTTTCGAAGATAATTTTTTCGGAAATTGTCTGACTCATCCAGTCAAAATCTGCGAATGAAATGCTCATCGGTTTCACGATTGAAATGAACGCTGGCAACTCGTCGATGTTATTCAGAGTACCGTCTTAAAGAGAACGTTGAACTTTGGAAAAGAAAGAACAGCTTCATTTGATCTTGCAGTTGGACTTTCCCTTATGGTGGCTTAATGGTTGGCGCGTTGAATTCCATTTTAATTCATTGCAGTAATGGCCCCATCTAAAGAGTAAAGGGTATACTTACAGCTTTCTATTATAAGATCACAGTTTTGGGTGTCTAAAGGAAACAACCTCAGATCCATATCACACTGTGCCGTTAGAGTAATTCTAAAACAGAGAGAAAATATTCCTATAAACATAATTGTACAATATACAGACAACAACGACTCTGAACTATCAAACTTTTCGGGAAGAATTCTGTGGAAAACTAGTCAGAATTATCTTGAAAACATTGCTTATCTTTTCTAATTTGTCATTCGCATGTAATCTTGATGGGTCTCAGTTGTAGCCGTCCTTGCTCAGAATCGGTAGTTCTTTGGTGAATTCCTATCTCGGAATTAAACTATCTTAGAAAACTATTTTGAGACATCCTCAAATTAAAATGCCAGGACATACCGGCAGCTACTTTAATTAAGGTCGGAATCAAATCATTACAATATGTACAGCTTTGAGTGCCAAAAAAAGCAGCATTAATTGCTGTGGATTTGCATTTGTGGAGGTCGAGCTGTTATTGGATCAAAATGCTTAGCCTGCAGAACAGGCGGATTAGCGGGGCACAGAGCGAAACGCTAGAGCGAAACCGTCTCGCTCACTTCTCCGCTAATCCGCCTGTTCTGCAGGCTAAAATGCTCGGCGCATGACCTGCTGTAACCAACGAGAACAAAGACACTGACTCGGCCAATCAGGTGCAGCCAATCCTTTGGTTCTGCATTTTCCGCCCTTGCCATCGGTTGCAAGGTGAAACTGTGAGTTTTGATTAGCTCAATCCTTTCATTTTGCGTGCACTGTGACTGGCCAGAAGTGGTTACCTAAGTGGAATTCACGAAAAACCGCTCTCGGTATTAGATAGTAAAAATTTAAGTTTACCTGGCACTAAAGTAGATATCTCCTTCTTTAGATATTCTAAGTCGCATGTTTTCACGACTGATCGCATGGTAATTGGAAGACTTTACGTTCCTGAAATACGTGTCAGGAGTCCAGATTCCAGGTCCTAGTTTTCTTGGATCTAGGGCAGCGTTAAACACTTTGTCTTCTCCGTGAGCGAGCCGCGGATCCCTCCACCACTGCCTAAAGAATATGTCGATTGTGTAATCCTTAAAAAAATATATGTCCGGATTAATCCCAACGTTACTCGACACAAGTTGGACGTTTCCAATTACAAATCACAAAGACTGATTCCTCTAATAAGAAGCTCTATGAACAAAACAGATACACCCCGCTTCTTTTATTTGCCCTCCTTACAACCTGACAATTACTGTATCACAGCCCTGACATGGGCCCCCGAGGGAAAGAGAAAGAGAGGTCGGCCAAAAACAACTTGGACACGTACAGTGGAAAGGAAGAAGTCCGCAGAGCAGGGGTGGCAGTCCTGGAACGAGGTGCGTACAGCAGCGCAAGACAAGAGTCGATGGAGAGCGAATGTGGAGGCCTTATGCGCCACTCTTACTCGAGGAATTAGGTAACAGGTACAGGAGAAGCAGAGCGAGAAGAGAAAAATCAGTTGCCGTTCAAACATGGATGGCGTCGATTTTAGCATGAAAAGCCCTTAACAGAAACCAATTTGAGCGTGGCATGTATTGACCTGGTGACGTCTAACTTGTCATGACTGACATGTTAGATACCGGCAAACAAATATTAGCCATCTTATTTTAAGTCAGCTAATTAGCTTGTGACCCTTTAAGACGGAATCCACCAGAAGTTCAAGTAACGAGTGGACAAAAACCTAGTACCAAGATTATTTACATCGTATTGCAAACTTCTGTACGACTGTTTCAAATATCTTCGCAAAAAGAATCGTTCCTAGCAACACCAAACGTCGAAAACGAACGTTGAACTTCGTATGAAACACTTGAAAGTACTGGTGAAATGAAACTGATGATGAAATTTTGCTTGTGTTTGCACAAGTTCTCTAAACTTTGAAATTCATTTTCTCTCGTTCCCATGGGAAACTGTTTTCGGTGTTATTTCAAGCAATTATTTATGTATTTACCTTAATGAAAATGTAAAAACGACTGTAAAATACTTAAAATTATTCTGGAACCAGAGTTTTGTCCACTAAAACCTGAAATTGCTCGATTTTCTATCGGATTTCGTCCTAATTTCTAGGAGTGGTCAAAATCTAATTTCTCGTTACAATATCAATACATTATCCACAAAACAGGCGATGAGAACAAGGAATATCATGAAGTAAGGCAAACGGTCTTGATTTACTATTCTGATTGGCTGAGAGCAGTGCAGTTCAAGTGTAACACCAGTGTGTAACATCGGTGCAAATTACACATATGATTGGCCGAAAGACAATAGCAAATTTTCTAAGCCAATGATATCACGTAAAATGATGACGTAAGTTTTGTGCCGAAACTTTGAAAAACGTTTCCTCGAATGAGAAAAAATGGCTTCAAGAAAGATCTTCCGGAGCGGCTCGTGCAATTTCAGCTTTTTGAAAAACTCACAAGTGCAAATTAATTCCAAATTGAACTCGAAACCGTATGGTTACCTATACAAATTGTCAGGACTGACATTAAAACGAAATGGCTGTCCGTAAAAATAATTTTTAAACGATTAAGATGTGTGAAGAAGAGGTAGAAGTTTCAAAGCACTCTCGTCTTTGTATCAAGCTAAGTAATCGAGCGCGCGTATTTCTACTGCATAGATTAAGACCAAAACTAAGCCTCAGCACTCGCGAGAAAGCCTGTCTCCACAACACTTCCGCCACTCGATGGGCCAAGCTATGACACAGTACATCTCTGGGTGTTCATCATTGCAGATCTAGGTCTTTCTTTGAAAGTGGCGCGGGTACTAAGGTGAACGCCTGCTACAACTTTGGGTCTAACAACCCTTCACTGAAGCTGCCATATCACTCTTATTATCTCTATTAAACTACTTTCCAAAAACACCACTAACTTACCATATCTTCTTCTCTAATTTTTCCGAAGGCCATAAGTTTAAATTCGATAAGAACTTCTACAGGCGGTCCTAGAAAAAGAAGCACCAACCACTCATCAAATGAGATTGTCCACGTCAAATTAGCTTAACAACTCGAACCAATCTCGCTTTTTTCTATAACCCAGTTTGATAACCTAGTGTGTGCCCGTGTTACGACAAACTGATTTACTGGATGGTCTAAAGTATTCCGCCCTTATCTTTTCTCTTGTTTTCTTCCAGATTTCGGTAAAGGAATAGGAAGAGAGAGTGCAAAAGTGCACAAAAAAGCAGATTGGATGAAGGGACAAAAAAAGCACGTCGCACGTACACATGTTCCTACCTGTATCGTTTGGACGAACATTCGTGTCGTAGCGCTTCAGTCTGCGGTTGATAAGTTTAGATACTTTGGCGTACGACGCGTCGGGTAACTTAACTACAATTCAGAGATAACGTTCTCGTTACATACATTTCGAATTTCTCACACGTAACAAAACACACATGTAGGCCTAATCAGTAGCATCAATTCCTAATCTGGTCTAAATTTTTCATATCATCAATTAGATTTCCGGTAAATAATGTCGCATTGTAGACCAAGACTCGCTGATTTCTACGTCCTATCCTGGACTTGAAAACTGTGCCTGTTATATCGATTACATATTTCCATAGTCTACACTCTTTTAGTATAAATCTACTAGTGTTCTATTATGAATACCGTTCTCTGATTGGCTACGCTACTCACTATCTCCTCTGTTGTAGATAGTGAGTAACCTAGCAGTGTGTGCATGTTAGCCAACTGGTGGCCGCTTCTTTGCCTTCTTGAATTGTCTGTGAAGAGGATTTAAATAAAGTTTTGAACCACTGATAGATTATTGGCTCTAATTAGATAATTCGCTCTCGATTTCTTCTGATAGTTGACTAGGGTGCACTTTCACGCTATAGAAATCTCGAGCTCATCCTCAAATTGTTGAATAGGACATAAAATGTCATGAAATGTTAAAAATACAGCAAGTGAAACCAAGAGCCGCTTCTCACCTAAGGGCTCTTCAAAACACACCAGGTTCCAGTAACACCCGTAAAAATAAACAGCGATACATGATATATATTTTTCCTTGTAGTAGTCGTGTTTGGTTTTGTTACGGTTGTTTTCAGGAAGGCTAGAAATACATCAGAACAGCTCAAACAGATGTTCCCGATTACTTCGATAAAAAAAAAAAACAAATAAGTCACGAATGTTAATTAATTTTAGCTGGAGGGCTGACATACAGCTACATACCTTTTGTTTGACGGCTATCAGAAGAACGATTTGAACTTCTGGGTCCTCTGCTTCCTCCAGTTCCTGGGGCACTCCTATTAAGACAGTCATTACGGTTAGTTGAGTACAATTGAGTTTTTAGTTTGGCGGCTGTTGTCTGTTTGTTTGTTTGTTTGTTTGTTTGTTGTTGTTGTTATTTCAAGTAGAGTCTTTGATTTGCCTTCAGTCGCGATAATACATACTACTCTGTCTTAATCCATTCAGCAACTATATATCATATAGATCTTTGAAAGGTTTCTAAGCTCTGACAGAGGCAACGCTCAAACGGCTGTTACTTAACAGATAAAAGAATTATTCGTATGCTTTGTTTGTTGTTTGTTTTTAAGTCCCCATTGAAAGGTGAAAATAGAGATGAATGTATGCATTTCTCCTTTGCTTTTTCCCTTTACTTAAGAAATGTATAAAACTTCAGTTTCCACGTATTCCTAACGCTTATCTCATCGAGCCTATAAATCAAATAGAATCTACTAGTTAGGAGCTTTCATATTTATGATAATTATATTTACTGTATTCCCTGTTTTTTTGGTTTTGTTTGTAAAATACATAACGTGTTCCAAATTAAACATTACTTAGAGTGCACCCCTTGGCGATTCAAGGAGTTCTCGTGCTTTGTCTTAGACTCCTTGCTACCTTCTTAAATTTGTCTTTTTATATTTATTTTAAGCTTGTATTTTCATCATTTTTGTGACGAATAAATGAATAGATAAGACTTATAAATATGTTTATATCTACCTCAATGTAACTAGGCTACATTACTATCACATACATATGCGTTTACAAACAGATAAACAACAGGATAGACAAGAATGGCCAACAAAATAGATAAAAAAAAACAGGATAGAGAAGAATGGCCAACAAAATAGATAAACAACAGGATAAACAAGAATGGCCAACAAAATAGATAAACGACAGGATAGACGAGAATGGCCAACAAAATAGAAAAACAACAGGATAGACAAGAATGGCCAAGGGAATTCAAAGTTTGTCAACCACTAATGTCTAATCCGTCTAATCCTGTGTTAGCGCTAACCGAATTTTGAAAAACGCACTACCTGGCTTGTCGAGGCTTCCAAAAACCTGTACACTTTTGTGGGAAAAGGTAAAATAAAATGTGTTTAATTTTGTCAAATCCTTTCACGTTTCCCTTCTTCTTGTTGAAGATAATATTTCACAGCTATTTTTACCACAGGCCATAGCAACGAGTTTTGCAGTGGAAAGAAAACATTTCACCGGGATATTATAAGTCCCACAAAAGCTGGGTTTATTATAAATAAAAATATCGGATTATGTTACCCGCCGTTTGCCTTAATCCAAAATAATAAAAATTTAAAAAATTTAGTCAGGAATCATTTTCATACTACAGGTTGAAGCATATTTTGTTGTTATTACTGTTCTTATATTTACAAAAAGCTTGTTATTATTGTCCTTGTTATCGAGAAAGAACTTTACAGAACTCTGCGTGTGACTTGATTGTTTCATTAAGGGACGGTTCTTCGCCCATAAGAAACCCTGCTCCTATGACACGAAATAAATATTTAACTTGTGACAAATATATAATCCGGCGGTTATATACTGCGGTTATTTGGGTGACCATCATACAAATACGATGAATACGGCATTTATTGCCTGCCAAATTAACGTTATGACTTGAGGGTTAACTGTTTTGGATATCGAGTAAGGCTTGCATTAAGGCATTGCTTCGTATTCTAAATTTTGGTACATTACTATTTTAACGGTAAAAAAAAAACCGAAAGCACCTATTACAAGAATGTTATCTATTTTGTCGGTGATAGTATTCTGGATTGATGTTTTCAAAAAGGTTTCTGTTGTCTGGCAGCAAGAAAATAACTTGTCTGGTTCGAGAATGCTCAAAGTCTAAATAATATGAAGAAAATATTACTTAGCAATAGGATTCCAGTTAAAACTTCCTTTATGCTGACCAATCAGAAAGTAACGTGTTGAGTTATAAATTGTCTATAGGCAACTTGCTTGAAATTATCAGTTAAATATTTACTTTTACCCTTGTATTTCCTCATAATGTTTTTCATTAGTTGATTTCAATTTATGTAATGACGAGTAATTAAGTTGCCTGTCTCACGCTTATGTCTTCAGAAAGAATAACAAGTGGTTAAAAGGGATTTTTCAGCTACACAATTTTCCTTGACTGGTGTTTATCAGTAAAATTTAAAAAAAGAATGTTTAAGGAAATGCTTTACAAGATTCCGCTCTGCCTTAAAAGTTGTAAAATGGAGCTTGACAGCTAATTATCGACGTAAAACACATTTACTTCGTCGCGGTGATGTTTTTTTCTTTTCTTTTCTTTTTTTTAAGCTTGTTTCTTAAGTACGCTGGTAACGTTCATGGTAAGCCACACATTTGTGGCAAGACGTCACATTACATTTCCATCAAATTTTACTTCTAGTATGGGTCGAAAACTAAAAACCTTTTTATACCGAAACTTGTTTTATCGGGTTGTGATTTCAACGAATATCGCCACGCAATTCTATCTATCTTAAGAATTGCGGACGCAAATCTTCCTACGTAGAGCAAAACATTGGCAGCGACACTGAATTTTAACGATTCAGCACAAGTTTTGTAGTGCTATAGTTATCAGTACAAATCTCTCAGTTGAGGGGTTGGTATTATGACGAGAACAAAGTACGATTACTTTTGTAACAAAAAACGGGTATGTCGTCATACATTTATTTAATTTTCTAAACATTCCTTTCTGCGCGAATTTGGCCAAAAAAAGTAAGGCGCATTTTTCTTTTAAAAAAAGGATGCACGTCAGTGGTCTTCAGTCTCGACTGAGTGCTTTGTATGCCCACTTTAATAAGTTCAGATTCAAACTGCAAGTAAATAGGGAGATTGTTTTGCAAACCGCTTGCATCTTTCTGGTCAGCTGGGTGAGTCATGCTGTTTTCGGTAAAACTAGAAAACAAGGTCGAGAATCGTGGCTTGTATTTATCAGCACAAACAATAAGCACCGCTACAATACGAGGAAAAAACGTAAGACCATTATCAGTCATTTTCGAAAACTTAAAGGATTTTATCTAATATCCTTAAGACAGTTATTTAGTGTAAATGTAATGTTTTTCTTACCTTGTTAGCAGTCCGTGGAAGAATGTTGCAATTAGAAGCGACATAAAGACTGTTTCCTTCTTCATTGTAAAAGAAAATCCCAAATTATTTTGGCTCAGCCTATCTAGAGACAAACATGATAGTATTAGTGCAAATATTACAGAGGTTTAGGTGTAATAGAGCGACTACAAACCCGAAGAAAGCTCCTATTTGCCGAGATTCTTCGACACGACTCCCTTCTTCCTTAGTCTTTCAACGGCTATTAACATCAATAAGAATCATTTTTGTAGTGAGCCTCCTATTGGTCGGACAAATTAAACATTATTTTTGTGCTTATTGGTTTGCAGGTGTAAATTGCCTCAAGCGCATCGAATTAAAGAGTAGTTGTACTGTAACACCCTCAATAATGGGTTTATTGAAATAACATTTCTAGGAACAAAACAGCAAAACAACTGTGCAATGAACGACTCGACACCGTCAAAAGTTGAGAGTATGAAAAAGTAGGTTAATATCGATGTACTTCACAAAAAAAATGTTCTGTATTTTTTTTTTCAGTCAAAACGTTCAAGATATTACCACTGTTAATAATTTAGTAGTTATGAAGCGTTCGGCATTGACAATAGTCAAAGCTTTTTATTCGCACACAAGTACATTTTGATGGAAGGAAAAATCTTTAAGTGTCTGCGTTCTCGACCTGTGATACTCTAACGAACTCGTTTCGGTTAATAGTAAGTATTAAACCATATTCTCCTTGAAATAACCGTGAAACTGATTAAACAAAAAAATGTAGTTTACTTATTGTAAATATAAACATAGCTCTTGAACAAATCCGGTGATTTATTTCTTGTTAAGATAAGAGTTATCATTTTTTTTTTTTTTTTTTGACAAACGTTATAAACCGAAAAAAGATACTTTCCCCATTATCGAGTTTATAACGTTCGAAGATGAAGATTCGCAAGACCTTGTATAAGATAAATTTTAAATAATTTTTTTGCAGTATCTTCAGCGTTAGATTGGTGGCCTTGTCGGCGTAATCTGCTAGAAGTTTCGACGTCCTAGTGAAGATTCCCTTCATAACTGCGCAGATCTGATTATATAACCTTTGGTTTTTGTTTCTTATGCTGCCAAAATTGTTAAGTTAATGTCATAAACGGGCGGCATACGGCGAGCTCTAGGACACAAAGTAACAGTGACGTCATTAGATTCTTCTGGATAATAAACAATTATGATAAATTAATGGAGGTATTTCTTTTAAATTTCCACACGAGACAGATGCGGCTAGCGTTTGAAGCTGCCAGATATTATTGTTTCTATATGTAGGAATCATAAGACGAAGATCATTAACTCTGTGGCTCAATAGTTAAAGGTCATCAAGGTCGGTCGTAGCGGTGCGCTTTCCGGTGGGCTTTCGTGGTGCAGAACGAGCGTCGAAGGCTAAGCCGCGAGAAGAGCTAGGTTGCTCGTCGAGTACCTTATTGACCAATGAAGGGACCTTGACCATAAATGATTGGGAAGATATTCTACCATAAACGATTTGTGCCATAGACAAACAATTTGCCGGCCTATGTTGGTTGATACAAAGGGCTCTTCTTAATTTTCTTCTTCATCCACTGAGGACAAAAATACTTGCTCATGACTGACTGAGTGTGCTATTTCACAAACCTTGGCTATAGGTTTTTAGCCTCAAGAACGTTACAAAACGGCTGACTGGCTGAGTTTAAATTTCCTTTTTTACAAAGCTTGCCTCTAGGTTTTAAGCCTAAAGTTGGGGGAGAGAACGTTTCAAAACGTCCCCATACAATGGCTACGAAGGAGACGTCAAGGTTTTCTTCTGAAATCTTTCCTGTTTCAGACCGAATCCAATTTGGTTTGAAGCTTGGACGAAATTTCGCTATTTCAATTGTGAAGTTCAGGTAAGAATTAACAAACAACATTAATCAACAAAAGGAGGAAACGATATTCAGTGATAGCGAAGCAATTATGACCGATCTATTACCAGCCGAAGTAAAAGGATGTTATCGATTTATTACTTTCACTGTTAGGCTTCATCGTCTCATCCAAAACAAAACCTTACACTCGGCCATCGATCATTCAAGTCTGCCCAATTCTGCTAGTGAATTTAAGGACCAAAAAAAGAAACCGAAATTACTGTCACAATTCATTAAAAGGAATATTTGGCTACTTCATTTTTGCTTTGGAATAAAAACGATGTTAGGCTATAATTTACAAGCTAGGTTATAATTTAGATAGAGTGAAAACCCAATGGACCATGGAAGAAATTTCAGTTTTAAACATCCTTCTTCATTATTATGGTCTTCGGTTACCGTCGTCAATAAATGTGCCGAAAAAATAATGTACATTTAGTCACAGCGAAAGTTGTTTACCAACCATGTCATCTACAGACGTTAACCATTGCGTGCTATTTATGTAATTTTAACGACAAATAATTAAACTTTGATTGCCAATAAATACTGACACATTGTAAACTTGACAAGAAAACCTTGCAGAGGAAAGAATGCTTTGTTACTGTATGAAATACAGATTACTGCAGAGAGTTCTACGCTGTGGTCATTGAAAATCGGGAAATCCCGAGAGAAGTCACGTGTTGAGAATGATGACGTCACTTTCTGTCCACTCGCTACAATATGAAACTTTGTTTTTCGCGAACTCAAATTCAAGTTAAGAGAAAATAAAAGTCTGATTAAACCTAAACGGAGGCCAATATTTAAGTTGATGCTTGACTGTCTACTTTCTTTCCCTCAGGTTCAATTGCAAATTAATATAAAGGAAAAACATTGCACTTCCTGGTTTTCCTAATGCGAAAAGTGACAGATACATATTCTTTAGGAAGTTTAGTCTATACTTAATTTGTGCTACGACGTTATCAAATTTACATAGTCTGTCTTTTGTTGTGATGTGGAGCTAAATGAAAAATTAAGATTTTGCCTGAAGTTAAATTAAAACAATTATATCTACGTCGTTATTTGCAAACAAGGCATTTCACTTCTGTAATACTCTGAAAACACAAAAAAACGCCGATGATTCTAGAATCTAAATCAGTGACGAGAAACCTTGCGACCGAAGTAAAAACACTTACACAAAAAAACTTACGGCGTGCTGGTCAAATACGAACTATCTAACTTTGGCTCAAGTATACATTAACAATGGTTAAATAAATGTAAGTGTGGGATTTCAAAAGCCATACGTTTTCACTACATGAGGCACCCTGTGGTGTGGTAAAGAAGCTGTCAGACAAAGAGTCCTTACCTCACGCAGTGTAAAGCCTTGGTCGTTGTTTTACGGTTTGAAGTCGAGACGCCCACACGAAACCCAGTGGTGACCGAGCTGCAGTGAACTACAGTTCAAACACAACAGCGGGAGAGGTTAATAAATGGTTTGTCACGACAAATTGATTGGTTTGAAGCTTCAAAGCGGCAGATGTCTTGGAAATTAATTGCACAAGCTACGAGCAAATAAGCGTTTTTAGCAAGGACGGTCTCGCACATGAACTGAAGCTTAAAAAGCAAACATAACCTGCTTTTGTTCTTAATGCTTTCTACATAATAAGCGGAAAATTCCCATTTCCTTATTAAAGGTAACTGCGTTCTTGTTAAAGTCAACACCACTGCCCATTAAGGGAAAGACACTGTTTTTCTTCCGAGAGACGTTCGTGGTTTAATCAATAGATTTTCAGTTCTTGTTTCTCAAATGAATCACTTTGATAAACTGAAAATAAACATGTAAGAACCTTTAAGATTACTTGCTATTTATTTTTGCACCATAACTACCAACAACAAAACAGTTAGGAGGAAATCCTCAGTTTAATATCACGAACACTAGAAACCCGAAGGTCAGAATGAAAATTGAAAGTAAGCGACTCAATAATACTTCACTGAATTTTTAAAAGGCTGAGCATTATATAGCAAGGCAAGATAAAAAGAACAAACAACATATTTACCGTTAAGCCCTGAATTTTCTTTCATGGCGTTATGGCACATACGAATGAACCAGCCGCAGATACTGAACTTCTCTACGTTTGTTGTTACTTACATGGCGCCGTTGACTTACCTTAAGCCTGATGGAGGTTACGGGTTTTGTTAGTTGACCATAGAGAAACCATAGAATGAAAATAAAGCCAGCTTTCTTTGTTTCTTTGTTTCGTCTCCAAACTTTGAGGCGGTTTGACACTGGTTCACGACGTGATTTCTATCGTGAATGCTACTTCACTAAACGCTAAACGCGGTATTTATGTACTTTCCTGTGCGGGTTTGTGATAGCCTGCGGTGATTTATTGTTCTATGTAAATCCATTACAAACAATTTGACATTGCAATTTTCTTTCATTAAGAACCAAAAATGTGGGAGTGCCATTAAAAATGTTTCTGAGAAAGAAATCATTAAAATGCTTTTTTTAAGTAGCTTCGTTAAAGAATAAAAATGGATTTAACAATCACATTCTACGAGAATAACCCACTCTTAATGAGGAATTTCATCATCCTTTTATTAAAAGAATAGACGAGGTGACCAGCATTTAAATATTATAATTATCTGTAACGGTTTTTTTTTTTAAATTACGGTGCTTTTCATCAAAGCCATCACTCCTACTGTATACTGCCATATTTCTTTACGAGATGTGTAATCACGTCTCAATTTTGCCATAAGAAAAATGTTTTTCCGTACGTGCGTAGAATCAGGCGTTTGAGTGCGCAGGGCGTGGAGTTCGTTTTCCTTTGGCGCAGCCATTTATCCAAAGATAATAACGGCAGGTTTTCCCTGATCAAATCTTTACCAGGACTCTGCAAAGACTAACTGCATCACATTTTCTTGTAGTCCTCATAAAGGCTCCATTTTTCTGGTATATTTACGGTGAACGTTTGTAATGATAACTCACTTTATTCATGGTTAGCCCCGTCGTTCGCTCACACAGCCGTTTTAAAGTGCATTCGAGAAATTTTCCCAGACCTTTAATAGGTTTGGAAACATAAAGAAGCCGGACATTCTGTCGCGAGCACCCTTGATGATGCAACGACAAGTGAGATCTACTACCAGAAGTAAAGTAAATATTGTTTTGCGCAGGCGCTGATTGCCTACTTTAACTAACTCGAAACATCCCCTAACGATAACAATTAACACCAGCAAAATTGATGTGCAACCATAATCCTTAGCTTTCACCGTTTTCCTCGGTCACCCTTCACCGCAGTGCATGTAATGTCATCTACTCGTCCATTCTTATACTCGAACCATTCCCCCACCTTCCGGCTGTGGTAGTAAACCTTCGTGCAGATGGAGTTCACCGCCAGCACGTTTACCTTGGGTTCTGTTGGTGCCGGGTCCAGCCAAGAGGCGACGGAACGTATTCCACCAGTTTCACAACGCTCCTTGTTCAAAAAGTATCGGTAGTTATCTGCAAAAAGGAAACAGAAGCTAGATTACTCGAGCAAAAACCACATAGAATAGGTATGTAATAAAAAGAAACAAGGACAACACACACGAAGGAAAAGTTTATGTTAAGACAAATACCTGTTCCATTCATTCTGCCAAATTTCAGGCTTAACTTCTTTTTCAGCTTTTTCCAAGTGAATTCCAAGCCCGTCACTTTTATTTCGTCCTTAAAAACATAACCAGAAAAATGAAACAAATGAGATTTTCTTGTCTGAAACGACACTTGTTAGCTGTGTTAGATAGCTAGCATAGTTTTAGGAACCTACAAATGAAGAGCAGAATACCCAGTAGTTACAAAAACGTAAGCTGGCTTTGTACTGTCTAAGTTCAGTCAGATGCAAAAAAGAAATACCACTTGAGTTCTGCTTTACGCCACTTTCCCACCACTGACACCAATTGGGCCCGTTTCTCGAAAGCCAATGAAACGTTTCGGGCCCGCAAAACCATTTTAGTTAATCTGTATCTAAAAACAGAGTGGTCTATACATTTGAAGCTTCTTGTATGAAGGGAACCTCTGTACATATTAAGAAAATGTGATTAAAACAGCTCTGTAATAATAAGGCTTCAGATTTTGCTACGCTTTTCCGGATGCGAAAACTTTTCGGGCCGTTGGAGAGACGGGCCCTTAGCGCGAATTCTGCTTTGTATAAATCCAGTGATAACTTTGCTCCCTTCAACAGCGTTTATTTGAAAACCGTACAAGGTTAGATAAACAAACAAGTCTTACGTCTGATTGTGGAGGATAGAACTTGAAGGACAGATAATGGCCTTTTATACTGTTCGCCCTGCACTTTTGTTTGACGTATGGAGAATTTGGAGCTAACATCAGTCCACATACGACGCCCACTACTGCAAGGAAAATAGTTACAGCCAGTAACTTCTTCCACATTCCTAAAAATATGAAGAAAAACTTCAGTTAAATGCACCGTGTAATAAGAGTTGCAAATGGTTTAAAACTGGTTACTTTCTTAAAAGTGATCTTAACTCCGTTTAAATTCTGGATTTGTCAAAAAATGTTTGCCTTTGCTTAACTGACACCTGTGCCCCGTTTTTTTTTTTCTAGTACACAACAAAAAAATGTGTCGACTTCTCCTGCAGAGATTATATTGCCAGAATGCCAGCGCCTTTGCAGTAACCAAGCATGATCATCTGAAAGTCAGAACCAGTCAAGTGTGTGCTGACTAACCTTATAAGAGTCTAGTAAAAAATTATTCATGTCTATCGCATGAATAATTGTAGAAAATATTTCTTAAACGCCAGTCTCTTCTAGCGCATCTTGCAAAACTGAATCGTCGTGGAAATTTCACACTTTACAAACCTCTCCAGCCTCTCTGCATCCTGGTGATCCTAATACCAACCGTATCGATGCTGGACGTGAGATCGTCCTTCATTTCTTCAAGGCTGTGCCTAAGCTGTTCTAAAGCTCTCAGCTGCTCCTTAGCACCGATGCTCAGAATTAGAGACACGAGGCAGTCAACCTTGGACACACCAGGACCAGACGATTCGCCCATTGCGTAACCAATCAAGGTCTGTCTACGATTTCCTATATAACCAGTAAATAAAATGTAATTGCTAGGTTCTTAACTTAATCTGTATCGCGTGCTATTTTTCTGCAGATGAGGAGCGTTGGTTGCACCACTAACATCACTGAGCAAACTCTCAAACACGATCCTTTGGAAAGAAGGAAAGGGGGATGCCAATGCGAGATACTAACGTCTAACGAAGGAGCAAAAAGGTGAAGGCAAATTTACTAATAGACTCATTTTAAATCATCTATTATATAAACTCAGAAATTCGCAGAATAAAAAGGAAGTAAGCTCTATTTTCAGCTAAGAGAACAGCCACACCACAAATACAGCCCTGGCACCATGTAGCATACTCAGAGAAGTCGATGGTTTATCCAGATAAAACAAATGTTATACTTTAACAGTGAATCACTGGCAGACCTCTCTGTCTTGTGTAGCATAGTTACCTAGTTCGTGACTGGCTGTAGCCGTGCCGGGAAACTTATCACTGGGACAGGTGTAGATGAGCTCTCCAGTTCTCACTTTACCAATGACTTTAACCTGAATCTCTCCGATAATACACACAAGATCGGCGTCTAAACGACGAAAAGATGGACATAACCATGAGACAGTCTGGTCGCTTAAGAAAATACCAGCCACATCAAGCCAGGTAAATAAGGCTGATGTCAACCTTGCAACCCCTTCACTCTATAGCGACTACAATCACAATGAAGTTTATGGGCTGTCTAACTGAATTTCGTTTCAGCAAATTGCTCTATCTGCAACATACCAGGAACACACGAGTGACAATTTCTCCTCTTCAAGTTTAGGCAATAAATCATGAAAAAATGTTAAAATACAATTCAGAGTTCCTAAAGTTTAACAAGTCACTTGCTCACTCACTAGACTGTCAATGTAAAAGTTCGTCTCTCAGGCTAACAAGTGCTCACTTGCAGGTTCCCATAGAATAATGTCAGTGAAACTGATTCCAGACATAAAAGAGATCCAACTGTTGCGCCAAGCTAAGCTAAGGTATTTTTCTGTGACGGAGCAAATACACGCACTGAAGTTACGAAAGTCTGTAGCTCCAGTCGCAAAATTTTTCACACTTCTAAAGATCGTCTTGTGGAAAATGATAACCTGGACGCCGCTAGTTCTTAATTTTTGTGCGGTTTCGTCGTTACTACTTTATCTAAATTAGTTATCTGGTGTTTCTTGAGAGGGAACCTAAGCTTACAAGCCCCGTGGTTTTTATTAGTTTCCCTAACCATTTTGTTTTTCTATCCTTTAATATATAAATTGTAGTTTTGTATCTTCATTGTTATCTTGTATATTAATTTTTGTAATTTATTGTAATTGAATTCTGATTTTGTTCGTGTGGCAAATCAAGAAAATAAATTAAATAAACAAATAAACTACATGCAGTACAGGCCTTTGCCTTTCACGTACCATCATTTTCTCTGTCGGACCGTCCAGCCTTCCCCTTCAAGTATGCTGATCGACTTATCACTCCAGCTAGCCTAGCTTCGTGTGCATTGTCGCTCGTCAATAAATCGATCACAGTTTCTCCTGTTGGACTCTCAAAGAAGCCCACTACATCTCCCTCCTCGAATAGACTTTCATTACCTGGGTACTTCCGTTTGATGTAGTAAGCGATGTCGTGATTCGTGGTCTTTATCTGCTCCACTTCCAGTGTTTTAATTCTGGCAAACTCCGCTTCGAGATGTTGGCAGATAAATCTTGAATACCGAGCATCTAAGAGGATGAAAAAATGCCTCTACAATCAGTTTTGTTTTGTTTCCCGCCCGAAAAAACATTCTAAGTGTAGATGTCACATTGAGCTTCTGCTTCTCTGAAAAATCAAATTTGGACGCGTCTTACCGGAGGTTGAGGGGGCTTGTGGTGGTGGAGACACGACAGGCATCGAGTTGGTAGCTACTGAAATATGAAAGGGAGGTAAAAGACAACATTTCAATATAAAAAAAAAAACTTAACTAGGAGGCAATCGTTTAAAACCAGCATGGTATAAGCGTTCTCTACAGGTATGTCAGCAATAAAACACCCAGAGAGCGACATGCAAGTTTGTCAGCCATTTAACTGGAAAGTTAGCGCTTCGCGCTCGCGTAAATTGGCAAAAAGAATAAAAAACTATTGCTCTCTGCTAAGAGAGTATTACGTAATCACAGGGCTCTTGACGTCAAAATCAAAATGATCGACGTAAGGCAACCTTATTTCCAGTGTACGTCTAACCTTCTCAGATTTTCTCGTAGCCACCTATATAGACGTTCTTTAGGGCTCGTCACGCAATCTCATAGGAGGAGTGCGTGACGAGCCGTAAGAACGTCTCGGTAGGAGGCTCTTTTTCCCGAAGATTGTAGAAGACGCGAGGAAAACAAAAACCGCCGGAAATCAAACGAGCACGAACGCAAGGATATCTGGCTTTATCTTGCATTTTGATCCTTTTTAAAACATGTTTGATTTAGTTTTACGCAGTGAGGGCGGCGGTGGCAAGGGGAGGGGACTAAAAAGTGATCTTTTTTTGTCTAAAGAACTACCACTTTCAAATCAGGCATTTTCTCGCCCGCTCCGCGGTTTCTCTTGCGCTCCACGTTTCGCCCGCTAGTTGACAACCAAGAGAAATAAAACGACTATGGGCAGACTATTGGGTAACCTGATGGAGAAAACCAAGCATACTCCATTGTAGAAACTCAATTACAACGACTATCAAGGTGTTCTCATCGTCTACCTACGTTTTACAGTCTTGGCGCTCTTGAGGACAAACTCATATGGATAAAGAACCGCAGTAGTTCCATCGATAAACTGAAGACAAACTTTGAGCTGGAATCGGTTATACTCCAAGCCTTTTGTCTTCTCTAGTTTGTAAACCTCCTTACTATCCGATGTCTTGTAGACAGAATCGAGGTCAAATTTGCAAATATACGTTGGAATGGTGCCTAAAAGTGCAAGTTGTATTAAGTGTAAAAATCATTTTATTTAAGTTTTAGAGTACCAAGCACTGCTGGGATGATTGAGGTCACTAGAAATAAACGAAGTTATATTTCAGAAGAGTAAAAACTTGTTACCAATTTCAACTGGTGCCGGGGAGGCTGTCCTGTTCTGTTGGGGAGTGCGGGGTGAGGGGGGGGGGGGGGAAGTCTCCTATAAAAATGACGGGAGCGTTCGTCGTATCTTTTTGTCTAATTTGTCAATTGGCACCTCTTAGAGGGCTTAAATATAAAATGACGACCGTTAAAGTTATTTCGGGCTCCTTTTAGGTACCAAACAACATTCTGGGAGCTTGAAGGGGGTGGTTTCAAAATTGCCAACGAGCCCCACCGTCAGCTATGTAGGGGAGTTCCATCCCTCGCCTAGGGGAGTTGAGTAGTTGAACTTGCAAACCACGAGATCAAATCCAGCTAGTGAATAACCCCGTTCCCAGATCTCTGGTAAGCTTTGCCTACAAGAGATCTAGGGACGAGTTTCGCCTGTGTTTGAACCAGGGACCTCCACATTCCAATCTAGCCTCCCGAAATACTCGGCCATGCTGTCTCCACAAAAAATAAAACACAAACACCATGCTAGGCTCTTAGCCCGGCTACATGTGGCGTAAAGCATCACAACCAAACGGTTAAGTGCACGCACCAGCTAATTGAGTGATGTCCAGCTTAGTAATTCTCGTTGGTCCCACTCCGTATGAATTTGGATCTTTCGCCATAAGCTTCTTCTCCGCCTCGAATTCACGCATGACGTACACATGCAGTTCTTGTAATGCAAGCTTAGTCTCTATTTGCATGTCAACCTAAACAGAAACAAACAGCAACTGAGATCGACGATCGCGACCGAGTGGAAGTTTGGGAGAAGGAAAAATGCTGTGGGAACACCAACTGAGGGCGAGTGTTTCCACAGCTTTTTATTGTTACCCCAAGACTTTTGCAATCGTTACTAAACTCGATAGAAAGACGGATAAAATGTTATCTTTTTCTTTTAGAAAATACTGCGAGAAAAGAAAGGAAAACCACTTGCTATGTCAACAGCTCGTGTTAGCTTTGTGTTTTTCTCGCGTTATAAAAGTACGGCTTTTAGCGCGCGGTTTCTTACAGCGTGTTTTCTAAAAGGCATTTTTGTATGTGAGACTAGTGTTCGTCCATTCAATTAAAAACTATTATTATAGCCAAGAATTTTATGTGGTATTAGTTATCACTAGTTCAAAACTTCTATCAAAAGTTAAATTTGGTAGATTTTTAAAGGAACTTTAGTCTGTCGTTCATTCTGTTTGTTGGATTGCTTCAGGTTGTGAATGGGTCGCGATCGATTGTAAAGTACACGTAGTTGTGGAAATTTATCGGAGTACAATTTGATGTTTCAGTTCTGAGTAGGTGAACATGTGAAAAACTCCAGTTTTATCTCAGAATGTTCTAACTTTGGACTGAATTCAGAGCAATTGAGGTTCTCGTTAGATATTGCTACGAAGTAACATGCCGAAGTTGCAACCTCGTTCCCAGGGTCTCTCATCTTCGCGCACCCTGGAGCGAGAGAGGTGGGCGGGAGATGAGAGAACCTGGGAACGGGGTTGCCGTAACTGTTAGGTTCATACGATAATATAACGAAAACGGGATTGATTTTTCCGACTCTCGCGCACTTAACGCATACCTGTCCGTTTTGAATTCTTTGTTCTGAATATTTCCCTCTGGGTCCGTGCTTTTTTTGTATCTTGTCATACTCTAATCTCGGATTAAGGATCATGATGCTCGCTTCACTGCGATGAGCAGAGGTCAACTGAGGCCTTCTGGTTGGGCGTCTCGTATGTTCAGCTCCACCAACAGGTAAACTGGCGCTCAACGAGTAATTTCCATTAGGTGTGTCAGATGATTGATATCGGCAAGGCACGAGCATGGCTGCACTCGAGAGCTGCTCTGGACTTGAAACGTTCATCGGCGCATAGTTGGGGATACCCTCTAGGAGCACGCCAGAAGTTGTAACATTTTGGACAGTACAAGGAGACGGCGTGTTCACGCTTCTGACGCTCTCAGGAGGGGTGGGGCAAACGAAGAGAGGATTGTAGCCCGTTGCAATCTCAGACTCCTCGAATGTAATGTTTTCAAAAATGTTGGGCGAAAAATTTGAATTCATGGTCTGATCTGAAATCGAAACAAACACAAAAAAATAATGGTAAATAGTTAGCACAGAATTGTATCATCGATCTTACAAGCTTTTCCACGACAGCAACTTCCCTGTATTACTCTATCAATCAAACATTTGTTTTTGCTATTCTAAAGGAGAAATAGGTCAGGGTACTATTTTTGGCGATTTTTGCCGTGTTTCTTTCATCAAGACTTCAATTAACTAGTTTGAAATTGCAGCTTCGATCAGCGCTGGACAGGTATTCACTTATTTCCGGTTATTCGCATTCCAGCTTGACTTCCCTAGCTTGGTTTCATTTTTTTCCTCTGGTGTTCTAAACTACTTAAACATTTCATATGGCAAGTTAATAGCATGACCAAGATGAATCCCCTTTCAAAGCTCGCTATCTGTTTAAGCCACTGCAACACATTCCCGAGACAAGCCTTCTTTTCTATACCTGTATTGATGAAAAGTGAAGGTAATAACATAGCCGTCTCTGTCAAAACAGTGATTATGTAACTAGTGCCGAATAGCACGTACTTACGTAATCATATGGCTATCTTATCAAAGGCGGAACTCGTGCACTAGCGCGGAACTTTAGAGCGGTGTTCACTTGAGCATCGTAAAACCAAACCCAATGTTATCCCTGGCCAATCACAAAGGCACAGACAATTCATTGAACCAATCAAAGCATGAGCGTGCGGCTCACGACTGGTTTTCGTTTTTACTTGTGATTGGCTGAGAAAGTAGCGGCAGATCTTTAAACTAATCACGTTATGTAGTAAATCAAAACCAAAGAAAACTTGAATTACTTTCGATACTCAAGTGAGAACAGCTGTAACACAAGTCTTAAGACTCTTTCGAGCTGTTTGACGTTGACTCTCGAAACTACCTGTTTATGTTTCCTTTGCGATGTGTTTCACTATATCAGTCAAGTTCATAAACGGAGCTAAACCTTCAAGTCTCTCAAGGATATTTTGCAGTTCATTCTCGAACTCACCCAAGCCATTTGAAACAAATTCAATCAAATTACATCGCGCCACTTGTTTACGCTTTGAATAAACCCAATTTCCGGCTGACACTGAATTGGCTTTTGTAACTAATGAAAATGCTCGGTTCTAGGTAAAGAGCTTTTTCTCATGAGTGTCAACGATCAAGATTAAATCATAACTGACCAACTTCAACAAACTCAGTTGACGTGATGCACCAATCAGAACACCGGCCGAGAAAATGTAACCGGCACCAAGGGCGGGAAAAGGCGTGAAAGCTGCGTCATGACTGGTTTTGGTTTGATTCCTGATTGGTTTAGAAGCTAGTGGTTAATTGTCATTTAGTTTTCTGGTTTGATAAGAACATGTGACCAGGATGTTCTTCCTAACCAATCAGTGATCTCATTAAAAGAAGAAACGAAAACAATCTCAAATGACATTCCGTAGGCAACTGAAAATGGGTTGCCTTAATCAAAGCGTGCGCACAGTGAGGACAAACGAAACGAAAAAAGAAGCTCACTGTTTTTTATAAGTCTTAAATCAGGGCCAACAACTTCTTGCTGTTCCTTACTCAATATTTCAATACGTTACTAATCAAACGAGTGTTTAATAATTGGTCCGGCCACAGGCGTTTTCCCGCCCTTGATGCACTCATCAACTAGACGGGGTACTGCCGTAATGTGCCAGAATTAACATTCAACGAAATAACGCAAAATTTCAAAACACAAACCCTGGGCTACTTTTTGCTTAAAGGTCTTTCTTAGCGGGGATGGATGATAGCCTGGCAGACGAGAGGGAGGGGGCGAGGCTCCTCACCCAGGGTGGCCATAGCGATCAACCAAATGAATATCAAATATATCAAAACATCCTGCAGTGATGTCGAATGCAAAAAAGCTGTAAAGCAGGGGCCCATAATTAGAGAAAAACTGTCAAGAGCTAACTCCAAATGTATATGACCATGGGCTCTTTATTGGGGGAGGATGGCTTATTATCGGGTGCTTTGCGCTAGAAATTTTGGAGGGGGCTTATTTCTAGGGACAGGGTTTGATTTCAGAAGTTTACATCGATTTACAGAGAGGATTCTTGGTTAAGACTGAACCACTGAATGAACCACAGAATGCATTCGTATTGATAAAGTCTCCGTGGTTTAAGCCCGGGGGGGTTACTCCTAAAAACGTTGGGTAGGTGTGTGTGGCCCACTTCCCAAAACCCTTACCCAATTTATGATCAAAATCTGCGAGTTTTGCTACCCTAATCATGGCCTGGCCAAAAATTCGATAATCTATTTATGACCTTTGTAGCTGGCACAGTTGCCCTAAACATAAGTTATGAAGGGCTTTTGTCGACGGTCTTATCGATAATGATGAAAAAGTAGCTTCTTCTAAGAAACATACCCAATTCAAGACTAGAGTGCTAAAGCCATACCCTGTTTAAGACCAAAATGGCCAAAATCGATACCCTATTTATGACCGAAACGGCTGAAAAACCCTACCCTTTGGGGCCGCACATACCTATATAGCCCATATAAGGGAGTACCCTCCTCCCCCTCCGCGAGTTTAAGTTGGTTGATTGAAAAAAGAAGATCAAGGAACATGGAGCCACAATCCTTGTTCGGTGTTTCCGTAAAAAATTACGGCTACTAAAAATTGGCTACCGTGTTGTGGCCACAGCCGGAAAGCAGGATTCGAGCACGTTCCTCCGGAACCTGCGATAAAGGAAACTCAATATCATGGTTAAATGAGCTTCGGAAGATTGTGGCACGTACCTGCCGCAACACTCTCCATCAGTTCTTTGACTATGCATTCTGCGTCCGGCGAAGACGGCAAGGGACTATAGGCTCGGCTGCGTGGGTTAGCCATGCTGCCTTACACTGTTAGTAAAATGATGAAGGAAAAAAAGTAGCGGAAATAAAGACCCATGTGAATAAATTGCTGGTAATAATTTTGGATAAATAAAAAAAAAATCAATGCAGCTTCCTGCAGATGCTTTTACAGGAAAAACTTTCAAAAGCAGAGGGTCTTCAGAAAAGGAAGCACTGATCACCGACAAGTAATGAATATTTATGGTGTTTACTGCTCGCCAGGGGTTAAAAATTTAGTTTTAAGTTCAGCTGCAGCTTGCTTATTGCTCTTTTCAAGGCATGGACCATTAGATTTTTGATGGAGGAGGGAAGTTGGCGTGAATTTTAGCTGCTTGACGCTTTTTCCTCTTTCCAGCCCCACAAAAAAAATTTTCTTGCCAGATCAATACTACTTTTATTTTATAATCTGAAGTCCTTACTCGGCGATATTTTATTCGTTTTATATAGTCTTTTCTTTTTTATTTCAAGAGCGTTCTAGATCGATCATCAACTGAGCGTACAAACTAATTTCATAGTTATCAAAACCATTTTCTCTCGCTTAAGCCCGCAAGCAAGCTCTCATGGGCTGCGACACGAGGCTAGTTTTGGATTGACGAATCTCACTATGTCGTAACCCAGGGCTAGCAAAGGACCCTCGACCCAGCAAAAACAGCTGGAATGACACTAAACTTAAGCTGGAATAACACTAAACTTAAGTTAAAGGAAGAAATTTAATTTCTGAGAGTCGGACCACGCAGTAAAACCTTTAAGTGGGCATAAAGATTATTTCACTTCCGGTCTTCCGCTGGCATTCACTTCAATTTAAATACTTTACTGTGTTTAAAACTTATGATAATAATAGCTCAAGATTCTACGTAATTGGCACACTAGCAACTCGTTATTCCAGGGTTTTCTCTCTCCAATGTTTCAGTTTAGTTGCAGATATTGTCTCAGAATCATTCAGCATCATTCAGAAACGCTCACAACCTCTGTAGAAATCGAAACTTCAAAAGGAAGTACAGGTAGCGAAATTGCACGCGAATCGTATCTGTTACAACTGCACGAACGCAAACTTAACTCAGTATTCGACTTAACTTACCTTCTTGAGGTATTTTCCCTCGTTCTTTCCAAGCCCAAGTTTAGTCTGTCTTCCTTAGCACGAATGACTACCGAAACCTGACATTTTCTTTCCTTTGTGGGAACTTAACCAAGTATGACGTGATTAAAATCCCCAATACTGTCAAACAATAATTTTCGGTTTCGAACCATTCATGTATTTATTCTGGACGAGCGACAAACTACTCTTACACAGTTTTACTCAGCATTTTCCTTTGTTGAAATAAATTTTGGAAAAATAAAGCATATTTGTGTTTCTGAGATTGAAAATAGACAAAGGCAATGCAACAAGTGAGACAAACAAAATTTTGGTGCTGGGGATGCAAGTCAAATAGTCGATATCTCGAAAGGTTTTCTCAGCATCCTGAACCAATACTGCTTTTGACGTAAGGTACAATTAACTTCCTGTTCATTAAAAGTCGAAAACTGAAAGGATTCGAAACCGCAGAACTGGAACATAATGAACAAACTGGCCTAATATGGAAATAGGGTTAAACAGTCCAACCATTCATGACTACTGAAGATTTTAACCAATCGACCAACAAACATTTGGCAGTTTAATCCGAGTACAAGCCTGACATGAACTCGTGCTGCATTTAAATTTGCAAACTTTACTAATTACATAATTTTGCACGAGAGTTAAGAAGCGGAAACGCGTCCAGTATCGTCTACAAATCAACAGAAAAATAAATTGACAAAAAACAATTAAAACTGAAGGTTGATTAACTGATCACAAAGGATGACAGAACCTAAAACAGTCAAGAAAGTGGAAGGCGAGAGTCGGGTGTCTCCAAAAGTTTTAAACAGTTCGATATAAGCTCCTGCGAACGTGCACGTTTGTCGTGCTCTTTCGGTTTCTAAGAAGCTTGGCAAAAATTCAAAACATCTCTCACAAGCAATCAGAAGTTCAGTCCACTGATGACAGTCGATAACAGAAACACTACGCCGTTTAGAAACATAACATTCCGACATTTCACTGCTCGTAGAGAAGCCAGATTTCCGCGTTCAGTTTGGGCGATAAATGGTCCTTTATGAGCTATGTTTTCGGAATGCTAGTGGTTACAAAAATCCGCGAGGGACCGGACATTTTCCCGCCTAAATCTAGGATATAAATAATATTATGACAAACTTTACCCTTGACTTAGTCCCTATAGTCTCTTCCGTTCCTGTACTCGTGATACAGAGCCTTGAAGGTGAAACCCATGTAGGCACAAATATGAAGCATCACTAAAAAAATGTCCTTAAAAAAAACAGCTCATTAAATCACTATATTGTCGCCAGATCAACGGTCGACTTTTTGGTCAAAACAGTTCTAAAAAGGGATGACTGGATACCTTCGCTGTACACAGGGGCCACACTGGGTAAAGATTTGCCTTTTTTCACACTGGGAAAATGGGATTTTGGTCTCTGCAACTGAGGATCATAACTAAAATTTGGGACTGGGATTTGGGCAAAATGTGCCGGTTGAAAATGAAATTTACACGAGAAATTTTCAAGATTTTTGAGATGCTTTGTTTACATGGATGAAGGGAAAGATAAGGATGGAAGGCCTTAAAGAAATTATTTTTCATTATTATTATTATTTTTTCGTGTCTGGGTGTGGCTTTGTTTGTCCCCCCTCTTTCCTTTTTTTCCTTTTTCTTCACTCCACTACAAAACCACTCACCGAAAATGCCCCCCTTAAATGTGCCCTGGGTACCACAGGCTTGTAATTAATGCAGTTCAAACATGATTTATTGTCTGCGGGTTAGTTTTGAGATGGTCAGATGTTTATCAGGAAGGAAAAAGACAGAAAGCTGGGCAATAGAGGAGAAAAAAGGTGGCAAATGAAGATTGGGTGAAAATAAAAATTTGCTTTACAAGGGGTATTATTTGCTGTACAGAAACCACTGTTAGATGTTGCGTTTTCGCGTGTGTCTTGGGCAATTTTTTCTTCTTTCATCTATTTTCCCTCCCTTAACTTCCATCCCATTTTATACAAATTAACCAATTATATCCCCTCAAAGCTTTTCATCTACCATTTATATCTCCTTGGCATCATTTGATTTTACAGCTTTTTGTAAGATGAACAGGTTTTTCATAGCACCTGCCTACTTTAGCTTTTTATTAAAGAGCAAGAGGAGCTACGCATATAATCACTGATAAGGTTCAACATGATTCATCTCAACTCAGTCCCCTGGCGACACACAGACAGCAAACAGTGGACATAGTAATACATAGATTCTGCCTGATGACCCATAGTGAAGTTAGCTATGGCAGTCAATAGCAGTTTTGAGCTATCCCAATTTTCCCCAGTTCCACATAACAGGAAAAACAAACTGACACAGTGCAATGAAAAAATATATTGAAATTATGATGCATGCAATGAGGTCAGACATTTACCCAACATCATTGGACACTCACTCATTCCACAATGTAATTTGTTTTGGAACAGAGTGGATGCTTGAAATAGCTGCTGCATAAAAACTACAGTGTTGAGTGATTAATCAGTCTGGATTTATTAAAATTACTTGGATTTGGAAATAATAACTTATTTATTAGAATTAAATTTATATAATGACCATTAAGGAATGTTGATTGGAAATAAAAATGGCATCAAAGAGTTTTATAGTCTCTTATTAAACCCAAGGATGTTTGACATCCATAGGCTTGAATAGGTTAAATGGCTTGCAACTTGAAAATCGCAAGCGAACTGTATAATACTGTTATTTCATTTTGCATTCAAATAGTTAGCTTCAAATGCTCATGCTATCTTTCATGGGAGTCTTCAGTACTAGCAGACTTCTCCAAGAAATGCTTGTTTAGTCCCCGCCGGTTGCGTGCAATCTCGACTGCATAAAATTGGATCCTCGTAACTGTAAACAGACACGCAAGTAAGGTTAAAGGGGTTAGGACAGCGCTTGCATATTGAAATAATAGTTGCAAAAGATAGGCCTTGCACACTTCACCAGAATAGATAGCCAAACAAATATTTTTTTTCCTGTGAAACTACACTTCAATTCTTTTTATGTTGCTAAGGGGAAAGTTGCTAAAATAGTGGGGTTACCTATACATGTGTTAAAATGGGAAGTAATCACAGCTATGGAAAACAGGTCTACAAAGTGTAGAATCAAGACAGAGATGGCATATAAATTTAAAAAAATAAATAAAAATGGTTAAAACAAGTTAGGCTTAGATGTTAAAGCATGAATTTTTCAGGCTTCCTTTGAAGCTGTTTAAGATCTCTTTTAGTTTCATTCCTTGTGTGTATATGCCATCTGATATCACATGGCTAATGTCGCTTTGTCATTTAACAACCATGCCTTTCACTAAAATTCAAAATAAATTATACTTTTCTACATAAAGTATACAGGTCTACCAAGCCATCAAAGCTACTACTTGTCTGTGATTCCAGGCTAATTAGTTAGCCCCATTTGTATGTTGTCTTACCTAAGATGGTGTTTTCTGCATCATAACCCTTGCTGCAGTCAATTCTGAAGAGAACAATAACAACATAAAACCAATATTGTGGGCTGTAAGTTGTGAGTAGCTGAAAGTCGTGGAAGGGTGGAGTCAGAGATACGAGTTCCCACTTTACTTGGCCCAAGGCAAGGCTCAGTTTATCACATTTCTTGACTTGTCACAGACTTTGAACAAAAAATGTTTGCTGACTTGTATCCTTCGCTGTTTTACGAACAATGATTCAACTGAGAGAAAACTTAACCTGAATTTAAGCTGTTTCCTTGAGTTGCACTCTCTCAAGAGAATTTCAGAATTTGAACTTATGCAATAGAACAATTCAGAAAATATCAAATAGATATGCTACTCTGTGCTGGAATATTTCACTCAAAATTACACATGATTATGCATATGTTTTAGAATTTGACCAATCAAAGTCATTGCCTGGTTTTTGGACAGTTACATCAACAGAAGGTATACATGTAAGCAGCCCATTGTTTTAAAAATGTCTTTCTTGGGAGTGTGTGATCACTGAAATTCAGGTTAAAAGAATACTAACATACCTCAAAAGAGTTCCAAAATTATAATCTTCTATCTTGCCTTCATACATGTTACAAAATGGTCGCCATTTCTGGATAGATAAGAAAAGGAAACATAGGCATAAATTTATTGTGTATTACCTTGAAGTTTTCTAATCAGACAACCATAATCAATGATCAAAAAAAAAAAAAAAAAATCAATGATCATTGTTAACTTGATCATTACACTTTCTAGTTCTTGGCTCCTGGCTGGATGACAGGATTTATGCAAACCTCCCCATTTTGGGGCTGTGACAATCGAGTCAAAATGTAAGTCAGTGTAATAACAAGCTTGAGTGATGTAATCCATTTTTCTAGGGACACATTACCTTACTTCATGAGATCACTTACATTACAACATCATCATGTAGTAAACAGGCTTACCACTTTGGCTTCTTCAGATTTGAAGTCCTCAGGTTTTATCACATCCACCTAGCAAAATTAACGTGGACAACATGTCACATCACAAAATGACAACCAGCCCTACTCCTAACTACTTGTGATAGATTCTAGATACAGGGAAATAACTTACAAGGGACATGATATCTCATAGTTAACACCAGACAATCCCACCACAGATGCAGTACATTACACAAACCAGTAAAATACAGTCATCCTTCTGATTGCTTGTATAATCCATATAATGGATGACATTTTCTCCCACTTCTACAATTATTAGCAATAGCAAAGATTTAACCAGCATGACAGCAGGGCATTTTCATCACACAGTTATACATTAATCAAAGGTCACAAAATTATGTAATACTGTACTGTTGGTTTATTTTCAACTACCATTTACAATAATTATTACTGTATTTATTGGTACTGAACATGATTTACCTTTAACATTTTGAAATAACGTTTAAACTGTCTGTATATGTCATCATCAAACCTGTAGAAAGAAACTGAATTAAGAAAAATATTCTACATGCATGCGCAGTGTAACAAAAACTATTACTCAAGATACATGTACAATAATTTCTTATCAAGGCTTTTTTGAGGTTGCTACAAC
>NW_028301536.1:15450000-15462500 GCF_042242905.1 Orbicella faveolata | reverse complement strand
TCAGCGTGATGATGTGCCTTGAGAGCCCAGACTATTTCCATCTGTGCCTGCAAAAGTAAGTCAATATTATTAACTTAAGTCTTCAGATGAGAAGAATTTGACCACAAATACCTGAACTGAATGGGGTGATGCAACTACTGGAAAATGTAACCCAAAATGAAATTTAAAGAAATAAGATTAGAACAAAATTAAGAATGTCCCAGGGAAGGTAATAATGGTCAGTGATAGGTAATTACTGGTAACAATCACCTCTGTGTCTATGGAGATTTCCTTGTTTGGTTTGTTCAATTCATGCAGTTTGGTGAAATGCTTATAATTGTTAAATGAAGTTTAACATCGTTTCAATTGAATGATTTAGTATTTCTTGAGAGCACCACTTTTAGGGACAGGGGTGGCTATATAGGTTGGTGTGGCCCCAAGAATGGTGCATGATGGTGTTTTCTTCTTGAATGAATGAATGAAAACTTTACCAACATGTCACGATTAGCTAACTGGGGCACCTAACTAAAGTCAATAATCTAAAGCCTTAAGTCTCAAGCGAATTGGCGCAATTTTCATTTAAACCCCTTTGTGGTTTAATAACAAAGGAGAAACAAAGTGAATTCTGGTAGCTGTAGTCAAATGACGACATAAACTGCTTGCTATTCAAAAAAATAACATGTGACTGATTAGACAACATGTACTCTACCATCTAGGTTATTATAGGTTGCGTGTGAAGATATATTAATAATACGTGTATATTAACTTTGTTTTCCAGAAAACGTTAACGTTTTTAGTGCCCCATCAAATGTGTTTAATGTAATTCACAGAGGTTTTAAAACCACACGTTTAAGCTTACGCTTGCTGGCGAGCTTCCGACTCTATATGGTATGTTCGAGTTAAACTACTTAATAGTGGTGCCCGTGTTCTGAAACTCTCGACGCGAAATCATCCCGAACAAACTGTCACACAGCAAGGGAAATTTGGTGAGTGTCATGCTTACGAGTTTACAGAAAACCTCAAAGAATCGGCATGTATGTGGAGTGATGGATTGAATTGATTCGTTTTGACTTGCACGTGGACTTGTTCTACTCACATCGTTCCCGTACTTGTTCGGGTCCATATCCAACCCAGATTCTCCTGCCATGGCTTGAAGACTGTTAAGAATAAACAGCACAAAGCAAAAGAAATCAAAAAGAAGCCAAGCGCAAAAATATCAGAGTTTTTCAGTGCTTTATGAAGCACTGAAATATCAAAATGTCCGCTCACTCAGGAAACATGTCAAGGTTTAGTACGGTGTGTAACAGAAACAACACTTCACCTATTCCCACCTACCATTGCGGCCCTCTTATAGTAGGGGATTTTGTAGGGGATGCCCTGGGGATGTCCCGCTGAGGATGCCCGAAGGCGAAAAAAGAGACAGAAACAGGGAAAGAGAAATCGTGCAAATACTGCAAATAAAGTAAAAGAAAAAAATAAAACTGTGCGGACGAACCCCCCAAAAATATCTTGCACAACTTGAAATTGGAATAAAACTCTTGCTTAGAAAAATTGCTATCCACCCCCCTTCCCCGCTTTCTATTTATTACTTCTTTCAATCTTCTTGTAGTATTTAGCCAAGATGTTTATCCGGTTTATTTCTTCTTCCTTTGCCTTTTCACGACCATAATCAAGTACATGCAACAGCATTAATAAAACACTAACAGATGGTTGTTAAGGACGGTGCCTACATTAGGCTGATTTAGCAACAGGACGGGAACGTCAGATGACGACTGCAGGTCGCGCGGAATAACCTGGATTCTATTCTAATTTGACCAAATTTGGGTATATGTACTGCGCGCGCCGTCGTCAAGTGACGTTCCCGTTCTCTTGCTAAATCGACCTATTGTTAGTGCGCACACGTTTTGCGCATCACGTAAGGCTACACGAGCGCGCTAGGGTTGGCATTGGCGTGATCAACTACGCTACCAAGTACGCGACTAAAATGAAAGCAAAATTTTCCTACTGTAACCATGGATGAGAGACTATCCATGCTGTGACCAAATCAAGTTTAATGAACCTGTACTAAAACCAGGAATGCCAGAATAATAGAAGCGTATCGTTAACTACTAACTGTTAACGGCTTCCAGCTGAAAAACTAGCTGTTATCTGTCGAAAATTATACTGAAATCCAGTAGTAAACATGCATGTACCTGGATGTACCTGCAGATGGCGTCGTGCTCGCGCAAAACAAGTGCGACAGACGCAAATGTTTTTCTTTTTTTTCAACTAGGGAGGTGACAAGAAAAAATGTCACGGGCACCGGAAAAGTTTTCAAAAAAGATGAATAACTTTAAAAAACGCCTGGTTACCCCTGCATTTTATGTTATGAAATGAAAGTGGCAAGCCTATTCAACACTTGATCAGTTACTGGTTTTGAGGAAAAGCTATTTAGAATGTATTTTAGCTGAACCAGAGGAAGGTTGTCAGAGTCGCTATAAAAGCGCTATTGCAACGATTTTGTTATTAAAAACATACTAAATATGGTTTTTATGTCACCTTTTACCAAGTAGTTTTAAGATCTTTATAAATGTGTTTGCTTTCTGTATGTAACGGCGAATTCTGAGGAAATTTGTGACGAATTATCCTTTCCCTCTCTTTTCAGAAAAATGTTGATGTCAGCATTTTTGCTGAGATTCAAGGCTAATGATCTCGAAAAAATTCGTGGCTACCCCCCATTTTTCTTTGTGGATTCCAATAGCCCTCGCAAAGGTCCACTTTTTTCACATGGTCCTAATCTGGCGCAAAAACCTTTGTATTTAGTAGGCACCGTTTGACGTTTGGAAAACACACAAACAACAAACAAAACTCTCCCGTTGCGAGGTCTTTATGAACGCGTCATCCAACTTTTAATCAAACTTTACAGGAAACAAAAATTCAACAAAGCAGCAAACTGATCAACTCCGCAGTCACCCGCGATAATTAAAATTCAATCTGCCGGTGGTCTCCATACCCACCTGGTATTTCGCAAGGTCATAAAAAATACATCACACAATAGACCCTTTTCATAAATGGCTGCTAATTATTAATTCTTTTGTAAGTATTAAAATTAGCCTGACTAACCTCGTTTTTGAGTTGATAATTCAAAAGAATTTTTACTCCCAAACGAGTTTAGTAACGCTAATTTAAATGTATACAAAAGAAATTTAAATTGGCAGCCATTTATGAAAAGGGTCAAAGCCTGCACAAAAAATTTTTTAAACAAAACAACTAATCCCGGATAATCCTGTTAACGGACTCAGCGTGGCACTTCGTTTACGGTTTTTCCAATTAACCGGCCGCCAGCCGCAAACTACAACAAAATCCCGACTAGCTACAAGGCAAGAGGTGGATTTTGTTCGCTATCATTAAGGTAGACTTTTAAAACGCCAAAGACAACTTCCACCGGTTGTTGTGAGAAGATCTCGTCACAAGTTGAAGGTAAAGCATGTTTGATGCTGTGCTTATTTGTATAAACCTCATCCTGATCGAATTCCAAGAACTTTCTATATGATAACTCCCAGTCAGTCAAATACTTTTAAAATTTAATTAACCCGGGTTACATTTTTACCATATGAGTGAAAGATGCCTCATCAAATCTTGCGACAAAAATTTCCCGGGATTGGACAAACATAAGGCTACTAGGCATTAAGAAGCTGTTTATATTGCGAGTCAAACTGCAATACGACTTCTCCATATTTTTCCAGATGTGTATGTAGCAGGCGGTTATAACTTGGGCCTAGTGGTGTTTGAGGGTTTACCCGCGGTCGCAAAAAGCTACACCGTGATAAAACATTGTTTCTTGGCCTAGGACAGCATACCACACTTGATAATTGAATTAAAAATAATATTTTTTAAATTAAGACTTTGAATTTTAATAATTTTTTCTCAATTGACCCGTATTTAGTTCACAACGAAAAGCATATTTACAAATCATGAATTTTAAGGCAAGCTGTACATACTGGGGGCACATAAACAGAACAGAACGTTTTACGCCCGAGATTTCACATTTCGTTACCCAATCACGCGTGCACGTGCCAAAGAAAAATTTATTTTTAAAAATACTGTTCCTTGTCTTCAGATGATAAGTAGAAACCTAACAAAGAACTGGTGTTATTAAATAGTAATACAGAGCTGGATGAAGTGGATTAGAGTCAGCCAGACGACATGGTCTGGTAGCTGACTAGTAAGCTTTTATCATGGAAATATTGGTTCACAATATAAACACAATTTTAAGAACTTTCCTTGGGGCTCGTTTTAAACATGAAATGTCGAAATGGCACTACGGTTAGCCTAAATAGCGCTCAGGTTAGCCTTAATATCACTGATTCAACAGTGGTTGGCTCTCAATAATTATAAGGGTTAACTCTTACAGACACCCTTATATCACACCGACTCTTACCCATGGTGCCATTTCGTCAGGTGTTTAATGTATCTGTCGGAATTCTCTCCACTCCTCTTGCCCCAACCACCCCTCTTCCCTAGAGGTAGCAGTCTCGTCTGCTTTAAAATTGTTTACTTTAGCCTTCCACTCGACAACGTTGTCTCAAATATGATGAAAATATGCATATGAACGTGACAAGGAAACATTCGCATGCAGCACGTACCAGCCTAGACCCAGTCCCTCCTACTGAGAGCTATTTATTCATGTTGACACATACACAAGTTGACCACAGGTACAACATCCAGCAGCGTTTCTCAGACTTTCGAGTGGAACATGGCCATTTCCACAGCCTTTGCTAATTAGCAGGTAAAAGTATTTCTTTTATTGTTTTTCCTCGAGTTTAGTGACGTTCTTCGACTTCCGCCTACGAAGACAAAGCACGTTTCAGAGTTGGTGTGATCTGATGTAATATTAAGCGAGGTTGTTGTTCGTTGTCAAATTTCGTCTGGAAAAAAAAGTTCTGTCTCGATTTATGTTTACCGAAATCTTAACGAAATTGCACGGTGAGTAACACATTCAACACTAAAAGGAGTCAATTTAGCGAGTTATTTTGGAAAGGCTGCATTTCGATATGAACTGATGGCGTCAACAGCCGAGTGTTAAAGCCTCGGGTATGCCGTGTAATATATTTCTTGCCGTACTCGTTTTTGTGGTGACTGCATTTAAACGAAAGATTTTCAGTTCTCTTGGTGCTACAGAACTATAATTAGTTAGTTTTGAGCAAAAGAGGGTTCACCTTTTAAGCTCGACCGAGACAAACGTAAAACGTTTTCAAATTGTCCAAAAGCTATGAATATGAAACAGACAGTTGTTGTCTATTTCATTACCATAATTTTTCGCTTTAGCATATCGAAGGGCGACATTTTTTTCCATTTTAGCTTTGTCGTAACCAGAAGTAATTTTTCATGAGAACACAATTCTAAAATCTTTTATTTTGCCATGTATATAACAAGAACGAACAAGATCATAGTTTGCGCTTTGTTAGCAAATTTTAAACGCACCTCCGCACACACCCCCAGCACTCCCACAAATATTTCATCACGACTTCAATAACACCATGGTCACCTTTATCGTTCTAATTCGAAAAAATGCGAAAGAACTGATCATGTTTCTATTTTTTTTTTTTTTTTAATTTAATAAATTTAAATACGGTGGAAGAAAACTCCTTGTCTGAAATTGTTGATCCCTAGCGATCGACCATGTTGAAATCGAGCTAGACGTGAACGACCTCATTTCCCTCACAGATGACGGAAGATTCAGACCTTTAAATTTGGCAAGAGGATGGATTGAGATTCATTGTGAGTATAGCCTGCGAACTGATTTCGCTTGCGTGACGCGTGTTAGTATTGCCGTAGGGCAAACTGAAATGAAGATGTTTATTAGTGTTGATCGTTTTCTTCGACCAAAGTGCTTTCATCACGGGATTCCGTCAGACATGTCTTTCCAAATCCAGTGGTGGCTAATAGTCAAGAACGGACCAAGATTACCAGTTTACACGCCAGAAATATATCTGAGAGCCGTGAAACATATTCATCAATACACTTACTGTAGAAAACCTTGCGAAATATTTGTCGTGATCAGATAAAGTCTGATCTTAATATATTCAAATCAATTTGTTTTCATAATAACATGTTTCCTTTTTGCTTTGGAAACAGGCTGAATCAGGAAGCTCATCAATTAAGTTGAACTTCTGTAACTGGTTATATATCTTATTTATTTGGCTTAAGTTATATGGAGAGGTAGAGATCTACATTTTGAACATATCTCGCACATTGAGTGCTATGGTTAACAGGCAAGCCAATACATAGAATTGGTTTTAAATTGAAAACGAAAGCACGGTTGTGCATAATTAATGATGTAGAGCTAAGATTACATATATTAAGTGATCCTGTTTTCAGTAAATCTAAACAAACACCACCAGTGTTGTTGCAGAAGTTAAATTTACATATTTTAATGAGATTTATCGTGCAGCAGGTCAGGAACATAGATATCACTCACACAAGGAAGGCTAATTTTAGAACAAGACAATCATTTAATTTGTACTCCAGCTGGGCCTTGTTGTTCAAAGCACACTTAAACTAATCCAGGATTAGTGTGAAGTTTGATTTAATTTCATTTATGACTTTTGTCTTATAATGTTTCAGTGATATTTCTGTCCTCCAGTTTTGATTTCGATACGCACAGAACTACCGGTAATCTCAAACTCCGCAAAAAACACTTTATTTATTAATGAAAGAAACTTGAATCTCAAAAAACTGTCTCAGATAAGAGTTAATCAGCTTTTAACTACTTGACCCAGTGAGGTCCTACTCAATCCTTTTTCATGTCATGTGCCTTCCTGTAGAGTAGGTGGACACTTTTCCTGATTCCTGATTAACAAGCAGTTGTGGACCTCACCACAGGCAAACATGATATGCTTATTTCTCATTCTCAAATAAATTTTTAGTGCTTCCAGCTGAGATCAACAAGGCCTGGCACTTATCTTTGCCTTCAGCAGCATGAAGCAAATATAAGGAGTTAGGTTAGGGTGCAAGTCTGTTACAGGATACCCCCTCCCTCCCCTGGCAAGCATTTAATTTGCCAATACCAATGTCTTGAACAAAGAACACAACACAATATTATGGTCAGGGCTAAAATGAGGAGTACTTAAATCAGAGTCCAGCGCACTAACCATTAGGCAACAACCACACCTCCCTTCTAAGTCAGGATAAATCGTAACAGTAGGTTTGTTGTTTGGTTTCTGTATGCTGTTATCATAAGTTGGGAGGGGTTATGTACAACTCCTTCATTATTCTGAGGCTTGCTACTTATCTTTTGCTATGATTTATCTTTTATCTTGGCAGATCTGTTGAAATAAGTGGCTGAGATATATAGGGAAAACAAGTTTGGATTGATTTGGAACAACACAACACATCAGTTCGCCAGATAAAGAAACCGATACAATGCAGGAAGATATCCCTTCTCCTCCAGCAAGTCCTCCATTCTGTAAAGAGCATCCAACAGAGGTCACTAAATTCTTGTGTCAAACTTGTGGAGACATAGTATGTAGAAACTGTGTTGTGCGAGAACATCACAGGAATCACAAGTACCTCTCCATTCAAAAGGCCAGTGATAAGGAACGGCAAGCTATCCAAGAAAGCCTTGACAGCACAAAGCAAAAACTAACTGGTCTTCATGGCTCGATTTTTTGGGTGGGAGAAATGAAGAAGCAAGTGGAGATGCGGGCTTCCGAAGCAGAGAGAGAAATCAATTATCTAATTGATCAAAACATAGCAACACTGGAGCGTAAACGTGCCCAACTGAAAAGAGATGTTGCAGTGTTGCGTGACAAGAAAGTTCAGCAGCTTCAAACTCAGATGGAAACCTTAACCCTTGCTCATGAGGAAATTAGGAGAGGTGTAGAATACACTGAACATGCTCTGGGTCAAATATCAGATGTGGAATTGATTACTATGAAAAGTCAGCTTTCTTGTCTGCCTGATTTTAACGAAGTTGCTTTACAGTGGAAACCGTGCCGCACCAACAACTTTGGCATAGAAGTTGACAAATCCTTAGCCGTTGACGCTATTGTTGACAAGATGGCACGTGTCAATGATGAAGACCATCAAGGGGGTGATCAGTATGTCCTCAGCATGCTTGGAGGAAAGAATGGAGAGATGTTCACTTCTAGATGCCAACAGAGGTCCTACTTTGTTGTCATGGCAATGGATGACCTGGCAAGGGCAACCAAAGTCGGGGTAAATCTAGTGAAAGTACAGATCAAGCCCCCTGGTGATAATGAGCTTCAGAATGTCATCATGGGGAGTAAAACAGATAACCACACTTTCTCCTATTGTCCCAGTGTCATGGGCACCCACACCATACAGGTCTCAGTGGCAGGACATTGCATTACAGGGGAGCCAGTACCCTGGAAGGTGGAACCTTCAGTCTATATTCTCAACCCTCAATGTGCTGTTCTTCCACCAGAGGTTGACCACCAAGACAAGGAGTCACTCACAGGATGTTGGTTCAGTCATGGCCGGCATTCTTGGCAAGTTCGAATTCTAGCACCTGACAAGTTAAGACGATCTGCTGACCCAAAGCTCTTTGAGGTGGGTGTCACCAATGGTCATTGCACTTGGCGCTGGAGTGACGGCAATAAGTACTATCCAAATTCGTCTGCCATTGTAAGCACTATCAGCAGCTGGCAGTGTGGGGACTTATTGTTGTTTTACCTCAATTTGGATTTGAAACAACTTGTGATCTACAACCAGCGTTCGCATGAGATAGATACCTGGGATGGAATTACAGTTCCTATTCGTCCATACATTAATCCACAGTCAACTAAAATCTTTGGATTAAACTAAACATTCTTTTGAGGATTGTTATTCAAACTGGTCGGCACCGTAGAAGCATAATCACAAATGTGAAGGATGTCACACCAACCTGACTGGTATAAAATAAGAAGACCTGAACTGTAGCCCAATTACAATCCAGAACAGCATTTCTTGAATCAAAGTAGAGGAGTGAAGTATGATATGATTGTGCTAAAAATGATCATATTCAGGCTGTAAATCCCCGCCTCCCTATCACCACCAACCAGCAGCTAAGATATTGTTAAGGAAACTGGAAGGAGTTCCTCGTATGAGTCACAAAGAAAAGGCTTTGATCCCTGTAAGATAACTCCTATCTTGAATTCAAAAGCCAAGTATTCTAAAAGCAAGGCATTAACTACTATTTAAATTTAAGCAAATATGCATATTTAGGTAAGGAAAGAAGGAGTTCCTCAGTCACAAAGAAAAGACTTTAATCCTAGTAAGACAACTCATGTCTTGAAGTCAATCGCCGAATATTTTTGAAACATTAGGCATTAAGGTTACAGTATACCTTCAGGGGTGTCTCGCGCGCAAGCGATGTAGCGCGTGCAGTTTAAGCTGTAGATACCTAAACCCCTATACCAAATTAAAGCTTATGGAGCTGGCTATCAAGCTATATCAAGAATTTTGAAAGAAAATGAATTGCCGAATTTTTCACGACCACTAAATGCGAGCGCCCGAATCACCTTTCGAAAGCTACAAGTCAAAGCGAATTTCGTTTTTTGCCAATTTAATTTTTTCCTCGGTTTCAGGGCCCAAAGCGCTTAAAAAACGTGTCTGCGTTTTGGCATATTCGATTGCAGTAAAAAGTTACAGAACATTTTCGAAATAGGATTAAAAAAATGTGGAGTGATCGTACAAAAATCGCTCTCGAAGAAAAAGTATTTCGAAATTAACAATTCCCAGACACGCTTTTGTAGTTTATATGTTAAACTAGCCATTGTCCAAATTTAAGAGCAATTGAACAAATTCCCTTTGAGTTATAACTCTTTAAAGTGTCTGCTTCAAGCGAAACAATTTTTTCGAGAAAACAGCGCTAAAAAAAATTTTCTGCTTCGCGAACAAACTCCGCCCACAAACGCCTTCAACTGGGTTCTCAGGTAACTAAGCCAATCAGTGCAGGGAAAGTTTACTACCGTTAACCTCCTGGTGAAATTTACGCGCGAATCTCTAAAAAACTCTTGTGTTTCGCAATGCGCTCAAGGAACCGAAGGCAGACAGATAATTTTTCTGTAGCTCGGTTTTTCTTGATGCTGGTCTGGCAAAATGGGGAAGACTAAAAAGGATACGAACGCTAGAGTAGCTGAGCGAAGGAAACAAACAAAAGACAGCGCGGAGAGCAACTGTGTGTGGGCAACTGTGCATGGATAATATTTCAAATGGTCTCAATGAGTCCGACGATTCGTCGATATCGGACTCATCAGAAGAGTCTCTGTCAGCATCCCTGTTATTGTTGTCAAGTTCCGAAATTTTTACAGAACCTTTCTTTTCTCTCACCACGAATATTTGCCCGCCTTATACGATAACTATAGCTTCATCAGCGTGGCGAACTTTCGCTTCTTCACTCATTGATGTATTTTCATTCGTTCTTCGCTGTTTTCGCTTTTTCGAACCGGTCCATGGTTTAAACGTGGTCTATGTCTACTTATAACTTAATAGAGACACGCCTAATATCAAAAATGCTGGGTAGTCAGAACAACAATGCTGATCAACTGAGTAGTCAATTCGTGACATCCATATAGGTGATTCCCGCGAAAATCGTCTCGGTTGATTGCATACGCGCCATAGGGCTGTCAATCAAGAGGTAAACTTTTACTTCCGGTGAAAACGTAAAACCGCCATTTCTCCGCCAATATTTAGCCTTTTTCAATTTTTTTTTTCAGAAATTAGAGATTATTCTTCGACCTCTATTTTCACCCAAAAATCCAAATTTGAAGAAAATTGCCGACCCGAAGGTATACTGTAACCTTAACTAATATTATTTAAATTTAAGCAAATATGCATTAGGTAAGGAAACTGCTTTTAAAAATTATGTCACACTGTGACAGTTAAATATATGCTGTCTATATGCCACAATTTATTATTTTGTTAAGGCCAAGTAAAAAATTAATTCATGTGTGAGGTTCATTCAAGGTTTTGGCATATTTAAGTGAAAAAAGAAGACATAGATAGATTGGTTGGCCAGTAAAAAAGGAAACTAATATTATTTTCATTTTATAATAAGGAAATATGCATTAAGTGAACTCCTTTTAAAATTTCACCCTGTCACAGTATAGAATATATGCCAAGCCTGCAAATAATTTTTGGCCATAAGCAGGTCATTTGTCAGGCCAAAGACAAGTTTTGACCTGGCAAAAAGCCAGTCTGGTTGGACAATTTTTTTTTTGTCATGAGAAATTAAAAATAAGAGACATTTGAGACATTTTGGTATTTCAGTGTAGACCCTTCGCCAAAATGTTCAATGGCTTAAGAGTTAAAACCAATTGAGTGTAAAATCAATATTAGCACCAGAAAGGGGACCTTTACATTAAGTCAGGTATTATTTTACCCTTGAAAATTGACAAATTTACAACCCTTTGTACCCCTAGTTTGCATTCACTCGCTTGGTCATATGTGTATAGAGAGTGTGCATTGTCATGCAATAAAAAATAAAATCAAAAACCATTCAGTGGATAAAGTCAAGAAATTGTGATATTATAGAAGATAAATAAAGAAGACAGTTCTCCAAATTTAAGGTGTGTGTGTTGTCCCAAAGTTAAGATATTCCTCGAAGTTTCAGATGTTTACACTGATTTTTGGCTGCCATGTTGGTGGAGCACAGAGCTTCACCAAAATGGCAGCTCCATACTGGGCTTGGTAAATTTGCACAGAACATTTTGACAAATATCTGAAGTTTGGGAAAATGCAGAGACCTCAAACTTGGAGAAGTGCATTCTTCTTCTATCTTCTATTACATTAAAATTTCTTGACTTTATCCACTGAATAGTTTTTGATTTAATTTTTTGTTGCGTGACAGTGAAAACCATCTATAGTGGCGCTGATGTGGTGTGTTTACAATTAGACGTTACATTTGAGACGACACATCGTGTGTGATAAAATTATTTCTCAGAAATGGAGTGAAAATAAAACTATGATAACAAAGCTTTTTTACGTGTGGCAGCATAATAAAATGATGTTTCATATTCGGTTACAAATTCCCAGTTAAAATATTTTTCGTTTAGCAGAAATGCCTGGTCAGACTGTCTGACCAGACTAAGCTTTTACCTGTCAAAACCTCAAATTTACCAGACAATTGTCTGATGACCGACTGTTATTTGCAGGCTTGTATGCTGTCTACATGTCAAACATGTAGCAATAATGTATTATTTTGTCACGGCTTAAGTTAATTAACATTAATAATCATTTGTGAGGTTTATGCAAGGCATATTTAAGCAAAAAAGGAGACGTAGATCGATTGGTAAATAGTGTGTATAACAATGTAAAAACCGTGAGTACGGTAGCTACACTAGTATCACTACAAAACCAGGATCTGCAAGATCCAATCTTGAGAGTCCTGCAATTTTAATGAATAGCATGTATCCAGTCCTATATGGATACTCATTTGGCTTGTTATGCTTTTCCTCTGGGTTGCATCTCCCACATTGTGGAGGCCATGACCTATCAAGGAGATGGCTTTCTAAAATTGCTCAATACAGTGGCCATTG